>NC_072404.2:135302424-135605454 GCF_028858775.2 Pan troglodytes
AACTTGGCTGTATTGTTTTGGAACAGTAAAACATTAACTCAGACGTCAGAAAACTTTTCAAATATATTATAGTTGTGTGATAATTCTTTTAAAGTGAATTATGGAAAATACATGTATAGCCTTTTATGTTCTCAGCCAAGTTCATGAATAGATATTATATCTCTTTTTGAATTGTTGAACTTCACAAAACATTTTAAATTGAGTGTAAAAAAATAATGTGAGGACAGTTTAGTCAAGGAAGATAATCCACATTAAAAAAAAAATGTGGGAAATAAAAACAGTGAAACATTCAGAATCTTTCTAGTTGTATCAGATGGCTACATTGTAGAATGCAAGACCAGTGCTTTTAAGGCATGAGCTCAGATCATGAAAGATCTTAAATGTCAAGAACTGAGAGTTCATCAGAAGACTATGCAGAGACTCAAACGATGTTAAGGAGATAGATGTTAGCATTTTAGAAACATCATTATAGAGACCTTGCTAAAATTGGATTTGGGGAAAGATTGGATGTGGGGAGAAGTGGTTTGCAAGTTTGGGTAGGTCAAATGACATTTTCTTGAATTATTTTTCCTCCTGGAAGAAATTTGAACTTATAGTAATATGTTCAACTCTTTAAACACATAGCACAAGTTTTCATAGGCTGATTGAACATTCATTTCAGTCTATATTCCAGCCCCAGAAGTCTGAAAGAGGAATGGAGATATATTCTACACCCAGGTTTACCCCAGTGTTTGACATATATTTAACAAATATTACAGCAAGTAGGATTCTACTGTTCATTACGATCCAAATACATATATCATCATCAATTTATTAAGATTCTAGAAAGAAGCACTCAGTTCAAATGTCTTGAAGCAGCAGGCAAAATGCAATTGAAGAGATCCAAAATGTTTTGACCATCCAAACTCAGAAACTCTCTGTTGGAGATGCCAGTGCCACCTCTTTGTCTCTTATTCTAGGACATGGCATCTGTCCATAGCAGATGCTAAAACACATTTTGTTAAACTTTTGACATCCTTTCATACCAACATTTGCACACAATCACACATACACGTACACATATTTATAGAGAATAATAGGCTCCAACTTCAAATGCAGAAAAAAAAGAGCCTCCAAATTTAGGATTAGAGAAAATAGCTTTTAGTCAAGAAAGGAATTATTAGAAGTCATATAGTCTCATCCTGACAAAGAATAGCATAATCATGGGACAAAGGTACTCCCTGAAAGATGGGGTATTTGCTTATTATATTATTCCCTTCACATTTTTAATTTTCTACATGTTCCTCTGTTTGTTCTTTTTTATCTTTTCATGTTTAATAATTCTGATTATGAGAGAAGTATATGCACACAGTAAGAAGATGCCATGCTGTTGCCAGATTTTTAAGATGTATGCCTCACAAATATATGTACACTTTTCTTGTAAGAGTGAAACTAGTTCTATAAGAAAGGAGCAAACTATTCCCTGATCCCTGTATGAAAGACAGTAGGATATCAAGAGGCCAGAGTATGAGACGTTTTGTTTCCCCCTTCCTTTTTGGTTGTGATTTCCCACTGACATATAAAGAAGGTTTGGACAGGACTAAGGTCAGAAGTGTAGCAGCTTACAAACAGCAACAATTTGAGAAATGCTCAGTGGAATACCATGTAGGTTAAATGTTGATTATTCTACTCATTTTTTCTTTCTCTCCTTAAACAAAACAGAACAAAATTACTCTCTGCCATCATTCAGGATGCTGGAGGATACTATCCTGAGTTCATAGGACTTCTCAAGCCTGTGTACAATGTAGGCTCAGGGTATCTATTACGGGTTAAATTGTGTTCCACCCAAAATTCATATGTTGATGTCTTATCCCTCAGTATGTCAAAAAGTGACTTTAATTGGAGATAGGGTCTTTACAGAGGTAAACAAGTTAAAAATGAGATCATTAGGATGGGCACTAATCCAATACATATGATGTCCTTAACAAAAGAAGGAATTTAGACACAAAGACACACACAGAGGAAAGACAGAGTGAAGAGACACCCACACAGGGAGAAGACAGTCATCTGCAAGCCAAGGACAGAAGTCTGAAACGGAGTCTTCTTTCTTAGTGCTCAGAAGAATTCTCAACCCTATCAACACCTTGATTTTGGAATTCTAGCCTACAGAATAGTAAGTACTTAACGCTGTTTAAGCCCACTAGTCTGTAGGACATTTATATGGCAGCCCTGACAAGCAAATATCTTATGTTTCTTCCTTCTGTATCATAAGTAGACAGCATATCCTGGCTTCCAAGGCATTGAATTTAGTTATGGTTTATCATTTTTAATGGACTAAATGAAGTTCTAATATTCTGAATGTGTTTATATTCCTTCTTCATGATCAATTTTGAGGAATGGCCATCAGTGAAGGTCTTGGTCAATACAGATATGGAAATGCCAGACAAACGCTAAGAGAGTATGAGATGGGTAGGGGGATTGCCATCCTGGTTCAGAATGGACCAGCTGACAAAGTTCAAATGTACCTGGGGACCATGCAGTGAAAATAATGTACCATTTTGCATAATATGGCATGAATTTATAATACGAATCCATAGTGCTATGATACTGATTTTCTAGATAAAAAGGCACAGCTATATCATCAATAAAAATAAGCTATGTGATCATTAAAAGATTATTTGTTTAAGAAATATTAGTTAACAATATCTTAGGAAGATTTCATAAATACTTTCGCTTCTTGTATAGATTCGGTACAAATTGCTGGTAATGGAATTCAAGTAAATTATAAGCAGACGGTTTTTTGGGAGGAGTTCACTCTCAAGTGTTGACAAACATTTCAAAGAGCCTGCAAGGAGTTCCATTTCATAGTCAAATCAGCTATAATTGTCTTTCAGTAACCCGTAATAAAGAGATGCATTTTAGTTAGGGACTAATTGGTTTTAGATTATTATGTCTTTAATCTCTTTTCCACAGAAGTTCTGAAAATATTCTGAAGATGTTCAGGTTGTTCTCTTTTTCCTTTGCTCTTCATTCATGAAATGATATTTGATAGTAATGTACTGCTACTATTTTCTCTAGGAATAATATATTTTCATTAAATTGTGTAAACACATAGAAGGACTTAGATTCTTCAACATTTTCATCCATTCCTCTAGGATGTTTGTCAAGCAAACTGAATTACTGTCCATACTCACATGTTATTTTACCAGTACTTCCTTCTATTTCTCAGTATTTTTTCCCCAATAGGTTTCAGAAAATTTTGTTTTTATTCAGTTCCTTGATTTTGTTGCCTTCCATTGCTCATCATTTATCTTTTCTGTTTAGAAGGTATATATTTTAAGTTATTATGCTGCTACTTTAAAGTTGTCTTTTCCAAAATCTTCTAGTTAGTTTAATAAGATCGGAAGAAGATATTAAAACTAGCTGTTTCCTGACATGTAATCACAATAGTGGTATAAGATTGTTCACATTTTACATTGCCTATATATATGGCATGACAAAGGCAAAATGGCAAAATTTATGTGAGTGTCTTATTTTATCATAGAAGAAGTCATTTGTCTGATACATTAATAAGATACTTCTCATACTGTTATTCTAGTCCAGCACCCTGCTGGGCTTATTCAACTTTGTTCAAACTAAGTAAAAGTCTGGTGATCTCAGTTGGGCAAATGGGAATTTGGTACTACTAAGCTCTCAAAAATAATTCCTATAAAATCTTAGATTTATCAACAGACAGATTTGATTTCCTAAGGCCAAAATAGTAAAATGTTAAAAGACAGTTAAGAGCCATTTATAACTGTATAACTGTCATGTCTTTTACAGAAGAACAACGTATTTGTCCGGTGAAAAATGGATTGCAAAAATGCTTACCTCCTACAAAAATCAGATAATCGTGATTATTTCACTCATGGGAGAGCAAACTTGGTATGGTTTTATACCAGTTATAATGAGTAATAAGCCATGAAGACGAACCCAAGGTTTTGCTCTGCTTTGAAATCTCCTGTTATCTAACCACCAGATTGAAATTACAGTTAATTAAATCTTCAATTATTTTTCACATGGGATTTGGAGAAACTACTTCCTGAAATGTATTTATTTGGAATTAACTAGTAGTTTCAGTAAATAAAAGAGTCAATAACTTATTTGAGAATCTAATAGCCTTAATCTAAAACGTTTCCCATAATTAAATATTTTGGTTGTTGTGACTGTAACTACAAGGACATAAGTGCAGTAATGACTTTTGCAAAATTTTCTACCTCCATTAAAATAGCACAATATATTACTTATTTATTTATTTATTTATTTATTGACCTTTGATGATTTGCCAAAGTGGATTAGTCAGTGTATATTAATTTTATAATTGCTTGCAATGGTATTGTGAGCTGCTCATGCTTGTAATTTCGTATGACTATTAAGTCTCCCTCACAAGTACCTTCTATTCATATACTATACACATAAAGAGAGAAACTACTCTGTAGAACACTGTAAATTATACCAGCTGAGCTTTAAAAACCATACAAATGTAGCCTGTGAATAAGCTGAATTCCCACCTGCCGTGGGAGCACAATACTAGATATAAGAGCTGTTCTGGAATTCCAAAGATGAACAAGCATAGGAAGAATACAGAATGCCAGCTATAAAACAATTGAACAAACACATTTCCCCTTTTCCCAAAACAATTTACATGCAGTTATTTTGTGGCATCTATGACTATTAATACATAGATACTTTACATAATTAAGTTAGAATATGCAAAATTCAATTATTTATGTTTCTATAACTAAATGATTATTCCTTGTTGTAAAACTACTTTCCTGAAAACCCATAATCATATCAGTTTAAATCTAACAATAACATTTATTGATCTTTACTATAATTTCAAACGTCCTACAGAATTAATTTTAGCCTACGATATAAATGACAGCCATATTCAAAGTAAAGCACATGTATGTAAAGAAGCAAACTTGGTAAGAGGAGGCAATAAACTGAATGATACCCTGAAAAATAATGTTTTACAATTAGTAACATACATACCACTAAGTATTTAAGAAGAGAAGTTTCATTTTTATAAAAGAAAATCCACAGTATTTTTTGGAGAGTAATAGTGGCCAGAATGGGTGATAATAGAATATGGGGTTTCTTTTAGTGCTGTGGATAGAAGCAAAAGGTGAAGATAGACTGGTATATGGAACTATAGCCTCTTCATATTGCTCCAAACCAAGAGTGAGAGATATAAAAAATAAGGTATATTTATATGAAAAGATACATAGATTTGAACGAAAGAGGAAACCATAACTCCAAATGAGCAGAAACAGAATAATGCAAAAGATAATGAATATGACTTGCTAGAGTTGCCAGCTAAGTTAACATTTGGGTGAATGTGTGAAGTGTCACTGCAGAATCTGACAAGCAAATCAATATTTTGTTAACAATGTCAACCAGGGTAGTAGAGCTGTCAACTCCCAAGCAGGGGGGTTGGGTGAGACACAGGGTAAGAGACACAGAGCTGGCTGACTGGCTGACATATTTAGGAGTATAGGGAAGCCCTCTAAGCCAGAGGATAGCTTCTGCCACATCAGAGGTAGTGATGAGAGCTAAATAACAAAATGGGAAGAGCTAAATATAAAAATTAGTAGGCTCAAGAATTCTTTCAAATTATGGTGTGCATTCTGTAGTTATTTGTTATTTATTTGTTATTTTTCAAAGCAGAATTCCTACCCTCTGTCCATTTCTTGTGATAACAACATCTTTACTTTCTTTTGAAAATCCACCTTTCCTCTCTCAGTTCCTGAGTCTAGGGAAGTGGGAACTGGGGAACTGCTACTGCTGCCCTTTTGAGAAAAGGAGAAATATTTTCTGAGGAAGGCATCACAGAAAAACTTAGATGAGATAAGAGACTCTAAGAACCAACACGTGGGATTTTTGAAACTGCATCAGGTTAATCTGCAGTCAGCACTACTCTTAACTTTCCATCTAGATGAGCCCATAAATTCCCTTTTAGATTGAGAAAGTTTGAGTGATTTTCTTGCCATTTGCAATAGACAGTTCAACCTATTAATAATTTATCATGTGAAAGTCAACACATGAAAAGTAAGAAAAAAAAAAAGCTCAAGGAATATGGGGCATTGATATGGGGGTACAGAAGTTCCAACATATTTTTATAATAGGAGCTTCCAGAAAAAAAATACAAAAAAAAAGAAGATAGTAGAAGAAATCACAATTGGAAAAATGAAAAAAAAAGTTTAAACTAAGCACTAAGTGGACTAAGTAATCAAGACACAACATATAGGTGAATGATGATAATATTTTTAAACTGGAAAGGATTAAAAAATTCATTACAACTATGGATGAAGCAACATATGCTCACTGTTCTGAAAGGAAGTTATTTAAAACCCAAACGTTTGTAGCCTGATGAACTAACAAATACCCAAGGGCAAAATAAAAGTTTGTTTGATAAAGCATGTCTCATAAAGGTTAGCACATGTAATTCATATCTGAGGAAAATTACTAGACAATATATTTAAGAAAACAGATATAATAATAATTCAAGAGCAAATTATCCAATACCAGAAGTAATAACAACCAAATAATAATATTAAAAAATACTGAAGTCCAATATGTGTTGAGAACTAAGTAAGGTAATATAAAAGCTTACAATGGGAAATGGAAGTGTTTGTAAAGGGCAATAAATTTTGGGGGGTGAAATGTTAAAATCAGCTACTGATTATTTTTAGATAAACATCATTGATTTCTTCCATTCAATTGCATGTTTCATATCAGCATAAAACAGGGCATAAAGGAATTCAAAACTAAAAACTTATCCCTTCCTACCACATTCCAATCCAACCAAATGTTTACCTTTCTACCTTTATCCATAGCAAAACATAGAAATTTATTTCCTCTGCCTGACTCCATTTTTTTCAAACCTTGCATTCTCTCTTAAAGACACTTCTATTGGATTGAAAAACTACCTGTGGGGTGCTATACTTATCACCTAAGTGACAAAATATCTGGACACAAAACCTCTAGGACCCACAATTTACCGACACAACACACCCACACATGTACCCCGAACCTAAAATAAAGTTAAAGAAAAAAAAAAAGATACTCCTATTGGGCTTCTAAGCCCAAATATGCAATAATTCTTTTTTTTTCTTCTTTGTGTGTGTTTTTGTTTGGTTGGTAGGTTAGAAAAGAATCTCTGCATGTCTAAAACACCAAAAACAATGGCAACAAAAGCCAAAATTGACAAATGGGATCTAATTAAACTAAAGAGCTTCCACACAGCAAAAGAAACTACCATCAAGAGTAAACAGGCAACCTACAGAATGGGATAAAATTTTTGCAATCTACTCATCTGACAAAGGGTTAAAATCCAGAATCTACAAAGACCTCAAACAAATTTACAAGAAAAAAACAAACAACCCCATCAACAAGTGGGCAAAGGATATGAACAGACACTTCTCAAAAGAAGACATTTATGCAGCCAAAAGACACATGAAAAAATGCTCATCATCACTGGTCATCAGAGAAATGCAAATCAAAACCACCGTGAGATACCATCTCACACCAGTTAGAATGGCGATCATAAAAAAGTCAGGAAACAACAGGTACTGCAGAGGATGTGGAGAAATAGGAACACTTTTACACTGTTGGTGGGACCGTAAACTAGTTCAACTATTGTGGAAGTCAGTGTGGCGATTCCTCAAGGATCTAGAACTAGAAATACCATTTGACCCAGCCATCCCATTACTGGGTATATACCCAAAGGATTATAACTCATGCTGCTATAAAGACACATGCACACGTATGTTCATTGTGGCACTATTCACAATAGCAAAGACTTGGAACCAACCCAAATGTCCATCAATGATAGACTGGATTAAGAAAATGTGGCACATACACACCATGGAATACTATGCAGCCTAAAAAAGGATGAGTTCATGTCCTTTGTAGGGACATGGATGAAGCTGGAAAACATCATTCTCAGCAAACTATCACAAGGACAAAAAACCAAACACTGCATGTTCTCACTCATAGGTGGCAACTGAACAATGAGAACACTTGGACACAGGAAGGGGAACATCACACACCGGGGTCTGTTTTGGGGTGGGGGGCGGGGGGAGATATAGCATTAGGAGATATACCTAATGTAAATGACGAGTTAATGGGTGCAGCACAACAATATGGCACATGTATACATATGTAACAAGCCTGCACGGTGTGCACATGTACCCTAGAACTTAAAGTATAATAAAAAAACAAAAAAGAAAAGAATCTCTGACTTGACCTACTTTCACTTTTCCTTTATGTTCTTAGGAGCATTACAAACATTACAAAACATGATGTTCTCTTTCTCAATATGGAATTGTCATGTGTTACCTGATGCTATTGTATGGTCTCAGTTTTTCACCTAACTCACTGGAAATGTCACAGTTTCATTTTAGGAAATTCTTCACTGCCCAATCTCTAAAGATTGGAATAACAAAGGGTTCATTACTGAAGCCTTTTCTTACTTATTTATTTTTTAAATATTTATTTTTGTGGGTACATAATAACTGTATAAACTTATAGGGTACATGAGATATTTTGATACAGATACACAATATGCAATAATCACATCCCGGTAAATGAGAAATTAATCACCTCAAGCATTTTTCCTTTCTTTTTGTTACAAACAATCCAGTTGCACTCTGAGTTACTTAAAAATGTAGGAAAATTATTACTGTTATCAAATACTAAATTTTATTCATTCTAACTCTATTTTTGTACATATTAACCCTCATCACTCATCCCGCTTCCCGCATTACCCTTCCCAGCCTCTGGTAACCATCCTTCTACTTTCTATCTCCATGAGATCAATTGTTTTAATTTTTTAAGTCCCAAAAATAAGTAGGAACAGGCAAAGTTAGTCATTCTCTGCCTAGATTATTTCACTTAACATAATGATCACCAGTTCCATCCATTTTGTTGCAAATAACAGGATCTCATTCTTTCTTATGTCTGAATAATACTCTGTTGTGTAAATGAACCACATTTTCTTTGTCCATTCATCTGTTGATGGATACTTACGTTGCTTCCAAATTTTGGCTGTTATGAACAATACTGCAACAAACATGGAAGTGCAGCTATGTCTTTGACATACTGATTTCCTTTCTTTTGAGTACGCACATAGTAGTGGGATTGTTGGATTATGGGGTAGCTCTATTTTTAGTTTTTTGAGAAACCTTCAAACTGTTATTCATAGTGGTTGTACTAATTTACATTTCTACCAACAATGTATAAGGGTTCCATTTTCTCCACATCCTTGCCAGCATTTGTTATTCCCTGTCTTTTGGATAAAAACCATTTTAACTGGGGTGAGATAATATCTCATTGTAGTTTGATTTGCATTTATCTGATGATCAATGATGTTGAGCACCTTTTCATATGACTGTTTGCCATTTGTATGTCTCTCTTTGAGAAATGTCTATTCTGATCTTTTCCTTACTTTGTAATTGGACTATTAGATTTTTTTCCTACAAAGTTGTTTGAACTCCTCATATATTCTTGTTATGAATCCCTTGAGAGATGGGTAGTTTGCAAATATTTGCTTCCATTCTGTGGGTTGTCTTTTCACTTTGTTTATTGTATCTTTGCTTTACAGAAGCTTTTAAACTTGATGTGATTCTACTTATGAATTTTTGTTTTGATTGCCTGTGCTTGTGGTGTATTGCTCAGGAAACATTTGCCCACACCAAAGTCCTGGAGATTTTCCCCAATATTTTCTTGGGGTAGTTTCATAGTTTGAAGTCTTAGATTTGTCTCTAATCCATTTTGATTTGATTTTTGTATATGGCAAGAGACAGGGGACTAGTTTCATTCTCCTGCATATAGATATCCAGTTATCCCAGCACCATTTACTAAAGAAACTGTCCTTTCCCCATTGTATATTCATGACATCTTTGTCAAAATTTAGTTCACTGCAGATGTATGGATTTGTTTCTGGGTTCTCCATTATATTCCCTTGGTCTATATGACTGTGGCTTTTTATTTTCTGCCACTACCATGCTGTTTCGGTTACTATTGCTCTGTAGTATAACATGAATCAGGTAACGTGATTCCTGCAGTTTTGTCTTTTTGCTCATGATGGCTTTGGCACTTCTGGTCTTTTGTGGTTCCATGTACATTTTAGGATAGTTTTTATTTTATTTCTGTGAAGAATGTCATGGGTACTTTGATAGGGATTGCATTGAATCTACAGATTTCTTTAAGTAGTATGAACATTTTAGCAATATTGATTATTTCCATCCGTGAACATAGAGTATCTTTCCATGTTTTGGTGTCCTCTTCAATTTTTTCCAAAAATGTTTGTACTTGTCCATTTTCATGTTACTATGAATAAATATCCAAGACTAGGTAATTTATAAACAAATATAGGTTTAATGGACTCACAGTTCCACATGGCTGAGGAGGCTAACAATCATGTTGGAAGGCAAAGGGGGAACAAAGGCATGTCTTACATGGTGGCAGGCAAGAGAGCATGTGCAGGGGAACTGCCCTTTATAAAATGATAAGATCTCATAGACTTATTTACTATCATGAGAACAGCACAGGAAAAACACACCCCAGTGATTCAATTACCTCCCACCAGGTCCCTCTCAGGACATGTGGGGATTACAGGTGCTAAAATTCAAGATGAGATTTGGGTTGGGAAAGAGCCAAACCACATCATTCCACTTTTGGCCCCTCCCAAATCCCATGTCCTCACATTTCAAAACCAATCATGCCTTCCCAACAGTCCCCCAATGTCTTAACTCATTTCAGCATTAACTCAAAAGTTCACAGTCCAAATTCTCATCTGAGACAAGGCAAGTCCTTCTGCCTATGAGCCTGTTAAATCAAAAGCAAGTTAGTTACTTCCTAGATACAAGGGGAGTACAGATACTGCATAAATACACTCATTCCAAATGAGAAAAATGGCCAAAATGAAGGGGCTACAGGCCCCGTGCAAATCTGAAATCCAGTAGGGCAGTCAAATCTTAAAGCTCCAAAATTATCTCCTTTGACTCTATGTCTCGCATCCAGCTCATGCTGATGCAAGTAATGGGTTCCCATGGTCTTGGGCAGCTTCACCCCTGTGGCTTTCCAGGGTACAGCCACCCTTCTGGCTGCTTTCACAGGCTGGCATTGAGTAACTGTGGCTTTCCCACGCACATGGTACAAGGTGTTGGAAGATCTACCATTCTGCATTCTGAAGGATGGTGGCTCTCTTCTCATAGCTCCACTAGGCAGTTCCCCAGTGGAGAATCTGTGTGTGGGGGGCTCCAACCCACATTTTCATTTGGTACTGCCCTAGCAGGGGTTCGCCATGAGGGCTCCACTCCTGCAGTACACCCCGCATGGACATCCAGGCATTTGCATACATCCTATGAAATCTAGGAAGAGGATAGATGCTTGTCTTCTCAATTCGTGTCTTCTGCACATCCACAGAACCAACACCATATGGAAGCTGCCAAGGCTCGGGGCTTGTACCCTTTGAAGCCATGGCCTGATTGCATGTTGGCCACTTTTAGCCATGGCTGGAGTGGCTGGGATGGACGGCACAAACTCCCTAGGCTGCACACAGCAGGAAGGCCCTGGGCCTGGCTCAGAAAACTCTATTTCCCTTCTAAGCCTCAGGCCTGTGATGGGAGGTGCTGCCATGAAGGTCTCTGACATGCCCTGAAGATATTTTCCCTATTGTCTTGGTGATTAACATTTGGCTTCTCGTTACTTATGCAAATTTCTGCAGCAGGCTTGAATTATTCCCCAGAAAATGATTTTTTTCTTTTTTTTATACTGCACTGTCAGCCTGTAAATTGTTTAAACTTTTAAACTGTTTTTTTTTTTTAAATACTTTGCCACTTAGAAATTTCTTCTGCCAGGTACCCTAAATAATATCTCTCAAGTTCAACATTCCACAGAACTCTAGGGCAGGGGCAAAATGCTGCCAGTCCCTTTGCATGGCAGGAGTAACTTTTACTCCAGTTCCCAAGAATTTCTTCATCGCCATTTGAGACCACATCAGCCTAGACTTTATTGCCCATATCACTATCAGCATTTTGGTCAAAGCTATTCAACAAATCTGCAGGAAGTTCCAAACTTTCCCACATCTTCCTTTCTTCTGAGCCCTTCAAGTCTCTAGGAAGTTCCAGACTTTCCCACATTTTCCTGTCTTCTTCTGAGCCCTCCAAACTGTTGAATCTCTGTCTGTTACCCAGCTGCAAAGTCGCTTCTACATTTTCAGGTATCTTTATAGCAGCACCCCACTCTCAGTACCTATTTGCTCTATTAGTCTGTTCTCACACTGCCAATAAAGACATACCCGAGACTGGGTAATTTAGAAAGAAAAAGATGTTTAATGCACTCACAGTTCCACATGGCTGGGAAGGCCTCACAATCATGGCAGAAGGTGAAAGAGGAGCAAAGGCACGTGTTACAGGGGCAAGCAAGAGAGTGTGTTCAGGGGAACTGCCCTTTATAAAACCATCAAATCTCATGAGACTTATTCAGATATCATGAGGACAGCACAGAAAAAAGTTTGCCCCCATGATTCAATTACCTCCCACTGGGTTCCTACCATGAAACATGGGAAGTAGAGGAGCTACAATTCTAGGTGAAATTTGGTAGTGGACATAGCCAAACCACATCTATGTTTTATAGTTTTTATTTTAGAAAACTACTTTTTTGGTTAAGTTTATTCCTAGGCATTTAATTTTATGTGTGGCTATTGTAAACGGGATTACTTTTTAATTTTTCTTTTGTATTTTTCACTGTTTGCAGATAGAAACAGTGAAACTCAGGAAAGCTGAAGGATACAAAATTAACATATAAACAACAGTATGTTCCAACTTCTATTTTTATGACCTTGAGCAAGTCAAACACTATGTGCCTCAGTTTCTTCAAATGTAAAATAGGAAGAATAAGACTGCCAATTATTTTAATAGTTTTAAAAGAAGGATTAAGTATATTAATGCATACAAAATACTTGGAGAACCATCAACCTCATTAATTGCTGTACATCAGTTTATTACTGATCATTGTAGTGATTATAATGAACCTCTTCTTTGTCATAACTTTTTGCCAAGTACTGAGTGTCTTACTTTTTTTTTTAAATTTAATCCTCACAACATGTGTATGAAATGCTTACAATGATCTCCCCTAATAGAGGAATCATCTGAGTTTGGAGACAGTAAGAAACTTTCCTGGTATCAAATAGATTCTAAATGGTGGAGCCAGAATTTGATCCCAGGCATGAAACTTCAGAATGTTCATGCTTAAGAACTATGATACACATATTTATATGTCTAGACTTTGAATGCTGCATACAGAAAAGACCTTATCTAATTTTACACATAAACAATGCAGAAGATACAGAACACTGCAAAGAAGAAAATCAAAGTTATTCCATCATTGTAATAGTACATTATCTTCCAGACTTGGCATAGACATAGGCAGCTACACACTTAATGTCATGTGTTTTATTTTGTTGTATTTGTATACTATTCTATTAACCAAAACAATTCCCTTGAGTATGAGTATGGATTCATTTGGCAGGATGACTGGACCTCTAACAGCCACTGAAAACTGAGAAACTTCTTTGCTATAAAAGAAGAATCAGGATCCAGTTGTTATTATATATCCCTTAATCTTCATAGACCCATGAGTTGTTTTGAAGAGCACTTGACATCTCTTACTGTAGTTCATACATGTAAATCTTTCTGATGCTCTGGATTTATACTACAGCAAACCCATCCAGAAGGAGAGAGGCTAAAGTGTACTTAACTAGGGATTTGGGAAGAATAGGGCCAACTGGACAGCATTGGTTAAGTGCCAGAAGAAACACTAGTGTTTTCAGATACAGAGTGTGATGATTAATTTTGTGTGTCAACTTGACTGGGCTATAGTGTGCCCAGATGTCAAACATATGGTTTACTCGCATGTTGTTGCAAATATTTGCATCTGTGTTCATTAAGGACATTGGCCCATAGTTTTCCATTTTTGTTTTGTCCTTGTCTGGTTTTGGCATCAGGGTAACGATGGCCTTGTAGAATGCATTTGGAAGAATTATTTCCTCTTCAATTTTCTGGAAGAATTTGAGACTTGGTATTAACTCTTCTTGAAATGTTTGGTAAAATTAATTTGTGAAGCCATCAGGTCCTAGGCTTTTCTTTTATAGGAGACTTTTTATTAATGATTCAATCTCCTTATTCATAATTGGTTTGTTAAAGTTTTCTATGTCTTCTTGGTTCAATCTTGGTAGACTGTATATGTCAGGAATTTATCCATTTCTTCTAGGTGTTCCAATTTGTTTTGTACATAGTTGTTCACAATAGTCTCTAATGATCCTTGGTATTTCTGTGGTATCAGTTGTAATGCCTCCTGAGAAGTAGAGAGAGACAGGCTTACTCTTCTTTCAATCCAGCTTCCCCGATTCTCACTGAAAGTTATGGGTTCTGAGAAAGTTGAAGCTTATGCAAGAGAGAAATAAACAATCTTTAGGGAATCAACATTGTTATGAGAATGCTCTCATAACATGTTAGAGAAAAGTATCCAATATGAGGGCAGAAAAACAGAAGAATGACAGTCAGCATCTGGAAGCATTCATGACTGTCTTTGTGTAAGGAACCCATAAAGAGAATAAATAAGGAGAAAGTTAACTCAAAGTGTGTATTTTCTGATAAGCAAGCCAGTGACAATTAAGGTTATTGACTGTGATACTACTGAAAATACGACATATCTATATGTGGGATACTGAAATGTGGAACATGCATTAATAAGAATGTTGGGCAATGCATGGTGATACAATAACCTATTTCACTGCCTTATCTTTTTACTTAAAAAAAATAGCATTTTCTCATGTTATCAGTTACTCTTCAACATATGTTTTAAACAATTAGAGAATATATCACTAAACTTAATCAATTTCATCCATTTCTAAATATAGTCAATGACAGTGTTATTAAATCAACCAGGTAAAAAAGAACCAATAATTAATTTTGTAATTAAATACAGACTCAATCAAACCATTAAAGAGACTTCCACAATAAGTCTTTCTTAGAAAGCAGAAACTATTTATTCCATAATGATGATTTTAAAGTAATAATTCTCTTATGTTGTTGTTAGCCAATAGTGTAAAATAAAACAAACAAACAAACACAAGATTTATTGTGTCCAGGTATAGCAATCTGTCATGGATTTTGATATTATCAGATATTAGGAGATTAATTTGAGTTTTGTATTGATTTTGCCACTTCTGGCAGTTATTTTTCTTATTACATATAACTGAAAGAAATGTAATTTAAAAAATAAACCATAGGAAATATAGCCTAACAAGAAAAGGATACTGAAAGTAATCGATTATTACTAATATAAAATGTTTGTCACCTCTCTTTTGAGCAGCTAGGAACAAGTAGAGAGCTTGTTTCCCAACTAAAGAATCTAAGATCATTATTTTTGCACTCAGTACTGAAGAATAATTTCCCCTAGTTTGAGGACTATTCCAGCCCTGCCCAATAAATCTTAAAAACAATAACCTATAGGTTTAAATAATTTACAAGTAATGAAAATACGTAATTTTTAAAGAAACATTTTTAGAAATATAAAAATAATCAGCATACAACTACATTATATTGATAATGTCTGCCATACAATAAAACAAACAACAACAATAAAAAAAATCTAGGCCTAGAAAAACCAGAAAAATACAATTCATAAGGCAATACATCAGTCAGTTGAAACCAATACAGAACTTACTTGGATGTTGGATTTTGTAGGCAAGTACATTAAAAAGATGATTGTATCTTCATTCCATAGGTACAATAATTAGAGAGACGTGGGAGATATAAAAAAAGACTTCTAGTATAAAGAATACAATATGTCTGATAAAGAATACAATAGATGGAATTAATAGAAGAGTATATATTTCCAAAGAAAAGATTAGTGAACTTTACACCATAGCAATAATACACATACACATACACACACACACACACACACACACACACACACGGAAAACAGGTGAATAAAATGAACAGGATATTGGCTGGGTGCCCTGGCTCACACTTGTAATCCCAGCACTTTGGGAGGCTGAGACGGGCAGATTACTTGAGGCCAGGAGTTTGAGACCAGCCTGGCCAACATGGTGAAAACCCGTCTCTACTAAAAATACAAAAACTTAGCCGGCTATGGTGGCAGGCTCCAGCTACTCGGAAGGCTGAGGCAGCAGAACTGCTTGAACCTGGGAGGCAGAAGTTGCGGTGAGCCGACATCGCGCCATTGCACTCCAGCCGGGGCAACAAGAGTGAAACTCTGCCTCAAAACAAATAAACAAGCAAACAAACAAACAAAAATCCCCCACGATATCAGTGAACTGTGAAATACTTCAATCAGCTTAATATTTACAAAGCTAGGAAAAGGGAGTTGTTACAAAAAATATATATCCGAATATTTTAGACATTTATTACTAGAAATAGGAAGTGGTTACAAGAAAAACTATGTTTAAACATTTTTAAAAACTGAAAAACATGATTAACTCACAAATTCAGGAGGTTTATTGAACTCTAAGCAAGGGAAACATCAAGTCAGGGAAAAACAATATTACAGTAAAATTATTGTAAGAATCAATGAAAAAGAAGAGACTAGACCAAATTATTTCAACTACTAAAAGAAAAAAAAAACAGCCTGCCAACCTAGAAACACATGTTCAGCAAAAATATGTTTCAGAAACAAAGATAAAATACATTCTCGGACCCAGAAAAGGTAAAAAAAAGTAATCACTATCAGACCTGAGCTGCATTAAATGTTAAAGAAATATCTTTAGGCAAAGATAACCTAATAGTAGATTGAATATATTTCTATCCATATGAGTGACGAGCAGAGGAGATGGTAAATACAGGGGTAAATACACAAGATTTTTTCTTAATATTAAAATTCATTTTAAATATAGAGGAATAAGCAAAAATATAACAATGTAACTTGGTGTTATGAAAATATACAAATAAAATGTGTAACATCAATGGTCCAAAATTCAGAAGATGAAAAATCAAAATATATGAAGTAAAGTTCTTATATGTGAAGTGGTATATTATCTCTTGAAATTATAATATAATAAATTAGGGTATAAAAGTCCTTAAAGAAATTGCTAAAATAATAAAATTAATAATTGTAGCCAATAAGCCAACAAAAGAAATAAATTATAATTATAATGGATATTCAATTAGTCTAGCAGAAGGCAAAAAAAGGAAAAATTACAAAAAACAGAAAAACAGGTGACACAAATAGAGAGCAAATACCAATATATTGATATTGAATTCACACATGTTAATAATAACATTAGATGTGATTGGTCAAATTTCCCCAATTAAAGGTAGAAGTCAGATGAGATTAAAACAAAAAACCAAAATGATCTATCTGTTGACTGCAAGAAACACACTTCAAATCTAAAGAAGGAAATAGATTCAAAGTAAAATAATGGAAAAAGCATACCACATTAACACTAACTGAAAATAAGCTAGAAGGACTATATTAATATTAGACAAAATAGATTTTAATGCAAAGAATGTTGCCAGAAATAGAGATCATCAGTTTTGAATGAAAAGGTATCAATTGATAAGTACAACATAAAAATTCTGATTATGTACGTCATAACTAAATTTTAGTTTTTGAAGCAATAACTTACATAAATAATAAACCATGTAAGGAAATGTTTAATACTGTGAAAAAATTCAGTATCTATATGTCTGTAATTGTTAGAACAAGTACACAGAAAATCAGTATAAGTATGTATGTATATTTGAACAGCAGTATCCACCAAGTTGACCTAATTGATATTCCTGAGCATGCCACTCACAAAAAGAAAATATATTTTTTAAGGGTACAGGGGACAAATATAGATACTTCTCTGAGCCATAAAATAAGCCTCCATACAATTAAAAGCATTTAATGAATGCAAAGTATTTCTCTGTTCACAATTAAATGAGAAATCAATAACATAAAGCTATCTAGAAATACTTCAAATAATTATAAATTAGCAAACTTCTAAATAACCCATGGGTCAAAGAAATATAAACAAAAATGTGAAAGAATTTTTAGAAGAGAAAATGAAAATAAGAAACTAACTGAAATTTTAGCGATGATTCTAAAGTAGTAGCTAAAGGAAAATGTATAGTATTTAGTTCCTATATTAGAAAACAAGGAAGATCCTAAATCGAAGACCTCAGCTTCTACTGCATAGCCCTTGGAAAAGAAGAACAAAAAATTAAAGAAGAAAAAACCCTCAAACAACCTAATGATGCATCTTAAAGAGCTAGAAAAGCAAGAGAAAATGAAACCCAACATTAGTAGAAGGAAAGAAATGGTAAAGATCCGGGCAAAAACAAATAAAATTGAAACAAAGACAAAGCTACAACAGATCAAAAAATTGAAAATTTGTTTGTTGAAAAGATAAACAAAATTCAGAAACTTTTAGCCAGACCAACTTAAAAAAAAAAAGACAGAACATCCAAATAAATAAAAGCAGGGATGAAAAAGGAGTCGTTACAACTGATATCACAGAAATTCAAAGGATCATTAGAGATCACTGTGACCATACATATGCCAATAAACTATAAAACCTACAACAAATGGAGAAATTCCTAAACACACACAACCCACTAAGATTGAACCATGAACAAGTAACAAGATCAAAGCTTTAATAAAATGTCTTCCACAATAGAAAGGCCCAGGACTTATTTTCTGCACAGCTGAATTTTACCCAACATTTAAAAAACAACTGATGCCAATCCTACTGAAACTATTAAAAAAAAAAAAGGAAGTAGACTAGGAGGTAGTATTGTAGTATTTTCAATCTCATTCTATAAGACCATTATTAGCCTAATATCAAATCAGGCAAAGACACATCCAAAAAAGAGCAAACTATCAACAGAAATAAGGACAAAAACAATATGAACATTTCAATTGTTGCTAAAAAAGCATTTGATAAGATTCAACATCCCTTTGTGATAAACTTCCCCCAAAAAGAAACTGGATAAAGAACATAACTCAACACAATAAAAGTCATATACAACAGACCCACAACAAGTATCATACTGAATGTTAAAAAATGGAAAGCCTGCCTCTGAGATCTGGATCACAACAAGGATGCCCACATTTACTACTGTTAGTAAACATATTAACAGAAGTCCTAGCTAAAGCAATCAGACAAGATAAAGACATAAAAGGCATTCAAACTGGAAAGAAGGAAATCAAATTATGTTTATTTGCAGGTGATATGATCTTATATTCGGAAAAACCTAAAGACTCTAACAATATCTATCAGAACCAACAACCAAATTCAGAAAAGTTGAAGGATACAAAATTTACATACAAAAAACAGTATGTTCCAATATGTTTACACTGCGAATTCAATAGCAGTGTGATTCCATAGTCCATGATCTTATACATTTCCCTATTACACTTATAAACAGAAAAAGTGCTAAACTTATTTTTAATGGACTTGATAATAGATGTTCAATTCATTTCAATTCCTCAGTCATTGGAAAATAGTAAATAGGTAACTGTGCTAGGTCACTATGAGGACTTCAAGGTGAATAAGGATGATTTCTTGTCCTTAAAGGTCATAGAAAAAAGCATAAAGTTGAGCAACAAAAATTAACTGATGTTATCAAAAAATAACATAGCCAAAATCTTTCATTTTGAATTATATGCTTATTATTAGAAGATTCAATAAAGATTTCCAAGTTTGATACTTGTTTGTATTAAATATGTATATCTTGACTCCTAATATTTTCTTAGTACAAATATTACTCTGAAGTTCACTCAATAGAAATAATTTAATATATTTCTCTTAATATCTATCTGCAGCTCAATTTCCCAATGTTTCTCTTGATCTCCTACAGAAACTGAACCCCTTTGTATTGATGCCAGTCCCATAAACAACTTACTCTGGTTTTTGCTTAAATTAATTGTTAGAAGATTCTTAAACTAGGGCACTGTTGAAACCTTTTGACATCTTTTGTGTATGTTTATCCAATTGTGATAAGATTGCATAGCAGTTAGGTAGGTGTTCCAAAATTGTATTTGAATTTACAAAATTATAGACTACCTTTTAAGGTCTAGATTATCTCATTGTTACCAATGTATATTTCACTTTATTTTACTTATCCTCTACTGAGCTGCTTTCAGAAAGCAATTTGTAAAGTACAAACAAACATCCTGGGATTCTTATCCACAAGGAATACTTTCCAAGACACCCAAAAGGATGCCTGAAACCACAGATAGTATTGAACTCCATATATCTTATGTTTTTTCCAATTCATACATAACTATAATAAACTTTAACTTATAAATTAGTCACAGTAAAAGATTAACAATAACTTATAATAAACTAGAACAATTATAACAATATGTTTTAGTAAAAGTTACATGAATTTGATCTCTTTCTCTGTCTCTCTCTCTGCATCTCAAAATGTCTTATTTTATGTACTGTACTAATCTATTTTCAGAACGCAGTTGATGGTGGAAAACTGAAACCACAAAAGCAAAATCTTGCGATAAGGGGAAATGGATTAGTCCATATTCACAGTGCTATAAAGATACTACCTGAGGCTGTGTAATTTATAAATAAAAGAGGTTTAATTGGCTCACAGTTCTGCTTGGCTGGGGGGGCCCCAGGAACATACAATCACGACGAAAGATGAAGGAGAAGCAAATGCCTTCTTCACAAGGCCAAAGGAGAGAGAGTGCACAGGGAAACTGCCGCTTTTAAAACCACCAGACCTTGTGAGAATTCCCTCACTATCAGGAGAACAGATGGGGGAAAATGCAAAACATGGAGATAACAATTCCAGGTGAGATTTGGGTGGGACACAGAGCAAAATCATATAAGGGGACTATTAATGGTGTAGAGTAGGGTATTTATTATCAATTATTAATTAATTAATAATTATTAATTATTATCAATGGTGTAGTGTATTTTAGTATTATGGATCTTTAAGGTGAAAAGTTTTGTATTTTGGGCAGGAATACTACAAAAGTAAATCTGTGTTCTTCTTAGTGCATCATATCTGGGTTTATAGTCTATTTGTCTCATGTATGGTAATGCTAACTTTGATCAAATTGATGACAAGGTAAGGACTCCCAGGTTTCTCCAGTGTAAAGTTATTTTTTTATTTGTAATTAAAATTACTTCTATGAGAAATGAATTCATTTTTTATATTGGTGGATGTAGGCTATTTGGAAGATTTGTATATATTTGGTTTAAAAGGAGTGTCTGGACACAGAAAATTCCCTTGTAAATATTTTTATTATTCTTTCCTGTACAACACAAAAGGGAACTAACAGAGTTCTAGACTGATCTTGATCCACATCTCCTACTTTGTTAGGTATAACTACAAGATTAATTAAGCAATTATTAAAGCTTAATTTAATAGTATTTTTCTTTTTAGATTATTTTGATATGGCTTTAAGTAGAATTGTAATATTTTTATTATTTTTTAAAAATTCCATTTAGCTTTTAATTTTTAATTTTCTGGATACACAGTAGGTGCATATATTCATGGGGTACAGTACAAGAGACATATTGATACACGCATGCAATGCCTAGTAATCACATCATGGTAAATGGGGTATCTATCACCTCAAGTATTAATCCTTTGTGTTATAATCTATCAAGTTTTAAACAGTTATGTTAAAATATACTATGTAATTATTGACTATAGTCACACTGTTTTGCTATCAAATACTAGGTTTTTTTTTATTCTTTCTAATTATATTGTTTATGCCCATTAACCATACCCACTTCTCTCCCATTCTTGTACTACCCTTCCCAACCTCTGGTAACTATCATTCTACTGTCTAACTCCATGAGATTAACTGTTTTATTTTTTTTGGCTCCCACAAATAAGCAAGAACATATGAAGTTTGTCTTTCTGTGCCTGGATTATTTCCCTTAACCTAATGACCTCCAGTTACATACATGCTATTGCATATGAATGGATCTGTTTTTATGGCTGAATAGTACTCTATAGTTTATAAGTACCACATTTTCTTTATCTATTCTGCTGAACACAACTTGCTTTCAAATCTTGGCTATTGTGAAGTGTTTCAATAAACATAGTAGTACAGATATATCTTCAATATGCTGATTTACTTTCTTTTGGATATATACCTAGCAGTGGGATAGCTGGATAGTATGGTAGCTCTATTTTTAGCTTTTTGAAAAACCTCTATACTGTTCTCCATAGTGGATGCAGTAATTTACATTTCCACCAACAGTGTACAAGGTTTTCACTTTCTCCACATCCTTGCTACCATTTGTTGTTGCCTGTCTTTTGGATATATGCCATTTTAACTGTTGTAAGATGATATCTCATTGTAGTTTTTATTTGTATTTCTCTGATGATCAATGATATTGAGCACCGTTTAATATATGTTTGCCATTTGCATGTCTTCTTTTGAGAAATGTATACTCAGGTCCTTTGCCCTTTTTATAATTGGATTATTAGATTTTTTGCTATTGAATTGTTTGAGCTTCTTATATATTGTGCTTATTAATCCCTTGTCAGATAGGTAGTTTGCAAATATTTGCTCCCATTCTATGAGTTGTCTCTTCACTTTGTGGATTGTTTCCTTTGTTTTTCAGAAAGTTTTTAACTTCATATGATTCCGTGTGTCAATTTTTGCTTGTTGCCTGTGCTACAGGGGATATTACCAAGAAACCTTAGCGAAATCCAGTGTCCTAGAGAGTTTTGCCAATGTTTCTGTTTAGTAGTTTCATAATTTTAGGTCTTAGATCTAAGTTCTTAATCCATTTTTATTTGATTTTTGTTTATGGCAAAAGAGAGGAGTCTAGGTTTCATTCTACCACATATGAACATCTAGTTTTCCCAGCACTATTTATTGAAAAAAACTGTTCCTTCTCCAATATATGTTTATGGCATCTTTGTAAAAGAAAGAGTTTACTGTAGATGTATGAATTTGTTTCTTGGTTCTCCATTCTGTTCCTTTAGTTGGTGTGTCTGTTTTTATGTCAGTACCATGCTGTTTTGGTTACTATAGCTCTGTACTATAATTTGAAGTCAGGTAATGTGATTCCTCCAGTTTTGTTCTTTTTGCTCAGAATAGCTAGGGCTCTTCTGGTACTTTTGTACCCCATACACATTTTAGGATAGTTTAATTTCTGTGAAGAATGTTGGTATTTTGATAGAGATTGCATTGAATCTGTACACTGCTTTGGGTAGTTCAGACATTTTAACAATATTGATTTTTTTCAATCCATGAACATGGAATAGTTTTCCATTTTTGGTGTCTTCTTTAACTTCTTTAATCAATGTTTTTTCTCTCTTTTTTTAACTTTTATTTTAGGTTTGGGGGTACATGTGAGATTTTGTTACATAGGTAAATTCATGTTGTTCTACAAATTATTTCATCACCCAGGTATTAAGCCCAGTAGCCAATAGTTATTTATTCTTCTTCTCTCCCTCTTCCCAGCCTCCTCCATCAAGAAGACCCCAGTATCTGTTATTTCCTTTTTTGTGTTCATAGGTTCTCATCATTTAGCTTCAATTTATAAGTAAGAACATACAATATTTGGTTTTCTTTTCCTGTGTAAGTTTGCTAAGAATAGTAGCCTCCAGCTTCATCCATGTTCCCACAAAGGACATGATCTTATTCTTTTTTATGACTGCATAGTATATTCTATGGTGTATATGTACCATGTTTTCTTCATCAGTTACAGCAACACCCACATGCAAAGATGAGAAAGAACAAACAAAAGAACTCTGGTAACTCAAATGTCCAGAGTGTCATATGTCTTCTAAATTACCATACCAGTTTTCCAACAAGAGTTCTTAACCAGGCTGAGCTGGCTGGAATGACAGAAATAGAATTTAGAATATGGATAGAAACAAAAATAATCGAAATTCAGGAAGGTAAAAAAAATGAAACCAAGGAAACTGAAAATTACAAAAAAGCAGTATAGGAGCTGAAGGACAAAATAGTCAGTATAAAAGAACCTTACAGAGCTGACAGAGCTGAACAACACAATACAAGAATTCCACAATGCAATTACAAGTTTTAACAATAGAACAGATCAAACTGGGGAAAGAATCTCAGAACTTGAAGACTGGCTCTTTGAAATAAAACAGTCAGTCAAAAATAAAGAAATTTTGAATTTAAAGAAAATAAGAATAAAAAGGAATGAACAAAACCTCCAAGAAGTATGGAATTTTATAAAGAGATCAAACCTACAAATCACTGGCATCCCTGAAAGGGAGGGGGAGAAAGCAAACAACTTGAAAAACATATTTTAAAGTATTGTCTATGAAAACTTCCCCAACCTTGCTAGAGAGGCCAACAGTAAAATTCAGGAAATACAGAGAACTCCTGCCAGACTCTACACAAGGTTATCCCCAAGATACATAATCATCAGATTTTCCAAGGTCAAAATGAAAGAATGTTAAAGAAAGCTTTGAATAAACTTTCTGCCCCTGTCTCTTTCGCTACCTCCTCTTTAAGGCCAATAACTGCTAGATTTGTCCTTTCCCATGCTATTTTTGAGATCCTGTAGGTGTGTTTTATTTTTTTTTTCTTTTTTCTCCTGGACTATGTATTTTCAAACAGGCTGTTTTCAAGCTCACTAATTCTTTTTCTGCTTGATCCATTCTGCTATTGAAAGACTTTGATGCATTCTTCAGTATTGTCAACTGCATTTTTCAACTTTAAAATTTCTGCTAATTTCTGTTTAATTACTTTAATCTCATTTAAAAATTTATGTGATAGGATTCTGAATTCCATCTCTGTGTTATCTTGAGTTTCATTGTAATTTCTCAACACAGCTATTTTGAATTCTCTGTCTGAAAGGTTGTATATCTTTTTATCTCCAGAATTGGTCCCTGTTTCCTTATGTATTTCATTTGGTGAGATCATGTTTTCCTGATTTTCTTGATGCTGGTGGGTGTTTGTTGTTGTCTGAGCATTTAAGAGTTAGGTATTGACTACAGTTTCTGCAGATTGGGCTTATTTGTACCCTTCTTTCTTAGAAAGGCTTCCCATGTATTCAAAGGGATTTGGGTGTAATCTGTATTAGTCCATTCTCACACTGGTATAAAGACATATCCGACACTGGGCAATTCTTGAAGAAAAGAGATTTAATTGACTTACAGTTCCACAAGCTGTACAGAAAGCATGGCTGGGTAGGCCTTAGGAAATTTACAATCATCGTGGAAGGGGAAGCCAGTACATCCTACATGACTGTTGCAGGAGAAAAAGAGAGAGATGGGGGAGGTGCTACACACTTTCAAACAACCAGATCTCATCAGATCTCTATCACAAAAACAGCGATCACCTCCCACTAGGCCCCTTCTCCACACTGGGAACTACAATTCAATAGGAGATTTTGGTGGGGAAACAGAACCAAATCATATATCAGGATCTATGCCTTATCTTCATTAGACGGTACCTCAAGCCCAGTAACACTGTTTTTGTGGACTAATAGAGGTATTGCCTTTGTGATATTGAGTAAGATTCAAAATAATTCTCTGGTTTACCAGGCAGATACTCTTATTCCCTTCCCTTATTTTCTCCCAAACAAAAAGAGTCTTTCTCTCACTCTCTATCTGCTGAGCCACCTAGAGCAGGGGGTACGGTAAGACAAGCACCCCTTTAACCACTACCACTGGTAATGTGTTGGGTCAGACCTGAAGCTAGCACAGCAGTTGGGCTCACTCAAGGCCCACTATAATCACTCCCTGGCTGCCATCTATATATACTCAAGGCCCTCAAGCTCTGCAGTCAGCATGTGGTGAAGCCAGCCAGGCTTGTGTTCTTCCCTTAGAGGTGGCAAGTTTCCCCAGGCCCTAGGCAGGTCCAGAGATGCTGTGCTGGAGCAAGGGCCTGGTGTCAAAAGTCTTAGAAATTCACATGGTGCTTTATACTACTGTGGCTAAGCTGACACTCAAATCACAAGAAAAAGTTCCTCCCACTCTTCTATCCCCTTTCCAAAGGCAGAGGAGCCTCCCCCATGACTGCCACAACAGCAGGACCATAGGGAGTACTGCCAGGCTACCCCTGATGTTTCCTTAATGCCCAAGGGCATTTAAGTCAGCTTATGGTGAATGCTGCCAGGCTTGAGTCTCCCCGTTCAGGGAAGTGGGATCTCCTCTGGCCCAGTGTAGGTCCAGAAATGCCATTCAAGAGACAAGGCCTGGAATTAAGTGCCCCAAGAACACATTTGGTGCTCTACCCTGCTGTGGCCAAGGTGGTACCTAAGATGCAAAAAATCCTCTTTACTTTTCTCTCTGCTTTTCTCAAGCAGATGGAGTTCTCTCACCTTAGCCTGAGGGCTCTTTAGTCAGCAGGTAATAAATCGCGTCTGTAGTACTGGATTTTTCCTTCAAGACAGCGAGTTCCCTTCTGGCCCACAGTATGTCTAGAAATGTCATCCAGAAACTAGGGCCTGGAACAAGGGCCTCAAGACTCTGCCTAGTGCTTTCTCTTACTGTGGCTAAGCGGGTATCCAAGATGCAAGACAAAGCTCTCTTTACTCTTCCCTCACCTCTACTCAAGCAGAAGATAAGTCATTTTTTTCAGTGCTACAAGCTGTGTTGCCTGGGGTTGGGTGGAGGGGCGGTGCAAGCACTCCCTTAGCCTCCCTGACTGGCATTTCACGAAGTCATGTGTCCTCTATGTCCACTGGCTCTGAGCCCAGCACAGCACTAGAACTTGCCTAGGAATTGCAGTCCTTGTGATTTAGACTGCCTTTTAAGTTTATTTAGAACCCCAAAGCCCTTTAGCCTATGGTAACAAGGCTTTCTGGAATAAAAAACCACTGGGATGGGTGATTCCCCTTTGGCTTGGGGTAGTCTAAACACTCCTTCTGTGGGTGGGTGTCAGCTGAATTCATCTGGTTTTGCCTTCTACTATGATAGGGTAGCACTGAGTTCAATGCATATTCCCACAGGCATTGCTCACTTCCTCCCTGAACAGCTGAGATTCCCTCTTCATGCCACACATCCACTGCCAGAACATGGAGAAGGGGTAGTGTCAGCACCTCAAGACTGTCTTTCCTAATGTCTTCAGTGCTTCTCTCAGTGATATGAAGTTAAAACTAGGACTGTGATTGCTCACTTGATTTTTGATTCTTATGAAATTGCTTTTTTGTCTAGACATCAACTTTGATGTTCCTGTTTGGGGTTGGGGGACAATAAGTAAGGGCTTCTATTCAGCTGTTACCTTTCCCTTAACTAGAAATTTAGTTGAGATCAACCACGTCTATCTTGATAATTTCTGAAAATATTTTCTAGGGCTAAACATCTTCCTGTAATGGTAAAAGCAAATTTTCTTATTTTTTCTTTCAAAACATATACTTTATTTTGATATTTTTAAGGAGGCAATATCTCAGTTCATTTTCATGGTGGAGATGAGTTATAGTCCTGAGTTCAATAAATAATTAAGTATTTACTAAAGAAGCTTCATCTATTTCTCCAGCTTTTTCATATTGACTCACCCATCTGGCAACTTTTTACTATCTAATATCAAAATCGCTCTGCACACAAAAATAATCCTTTCCTCACAAGAAACTGCAAAGTTGTGAAAACAGAAATAATGCATTTCCACTATAAAAAACCAAAACACCGTTATTAAATACTGACATGTAATCCTTTCTAGAGTAGTTGTATTAAGGCAACATATATCATATTCTGATTGAAGTATATTTTATAAGAGCACCATTCTTAAAGGGTGAGCACTGTGTCACTTGACAGATATGTATGTTCTGGGCACTGGAGCCATCACAATAATGACATTTGTGGCTCTTTGTCAGAAAGCTTATCTTTCGCATTTCATGAAGACAGTGAATGTTTCTTTAATTATAGCTTCTCCCATACTACTCATTAATAGAAAAGTAGATGATTCACTAAATATGAATAGAAAATAAGCAATATATGCTTCTTATATTAACTTCCAATTATTTATCAAAGAGTTATCTGAAAAACTCAGATAAAGCTAAGAAACACCTGTCCTCGTCCTGTCCAAAATTATTTAGTTTTTGTTTAATATCCTTAATTTATATGCCATTGAGAGTCTTCTATTCATATGTATCTTACTGCCTTATATACTTCTGAAATTTGGACACAAGGCCTAAATATCTATCTCACATGCTCCAAGGTTTCATTTCACTTTAATCCTTCTCTTTAGTTTAACAACTTACGTCCTCCCATTGAATTTTCAATTGTCTCTTCTTTTCAGTCTCAGTCTACTCACTGCTCTGGATAACTCCCACATCCTATTCAAACTTCTCAGACCAGACCATAAGAACTATATGTGGTCTTCTGCCTGGCAGAAGTATTTAGACATTCTCTAGTCCCTCAGTAGTGATTCAACGCCTTATTTTCCCTTTCTATACATATACTCTAGACCCGAGTACTTTCTATTCCATTAATATAAGAAATTAGTGAATTATCTTGATATAAATAATTTAGTTTTCTAAAAAATTCCACTTATTTTCTGATTTAAACATTTTGAACTACTAGAGTATACAGCGATTAGCTTCTATCAGAATAAGGAAACACTATTATAGCTCCCTAGTTTACCAGCAACATGTACATTAAATGTGCTTATGAGCATTTTAAAACATCCTGAAGCAATATTCTGTAAGAAAACTCTAGGAATTCTGCCAAATATTTTGTGATTTGGCTGATATTCAAGAACTTTATGGGGCACAATTTTATTACCCCATTCTGCATGACATTGATTTGCCTTTGAACTCAACTAAAGTCCATTACTCCATAACTCAAGTTAATGGGTATATAGATAGGAAATTTCCTTACCACAGCAGTATTTCTCTCAATATTTTTTATTTATTAAATTTATTAGATGCTCAAAATCAATCAATTTCTAGGAGCACTTCAGAGAGTAATAAAGAATGATACTGAAATGTATACATTTCTGCAAATCCAGTATGAAACAGAGTTTCAAGAGAGATTTCCATGTAATAGAGGCCACAGAATTTATCTTGCTTATCTGGATTTCTGTAATTTTTTAATTGCCTATAATACTTTGTTCAAAAAATTCAATAATTTTAAAATGTAGTGATGATAAATGACTTTTATACCAGATATTTACTTATTCAATAAATAACTAAGTCTTAGTACAGTACTTCACATGCACAGAGTCTGGTATAATTTTGATTGGTTTATAATGGAACTACTTTTCAATGTACTACCTGGAATAGCACATTTGACAAAGAAAGAAATTTAATCCTAGATAGCTGAACGATGGTGATAATAATTGAGAGCTTTAAAATGATTCCCCTCACTCAAATATTCACATGTGGATGTTGAGTCACTAATCAAAGCCATGGTTCTGCAAAGGAACTAAATTACATCAAAAGACAGTCACAGCTGATATCCCAAGGGATTAGCAGAGTCCATCTACAGCCCAACTAATCCACCCCTAGATAACATGCCTAAGATCCAAATACTCTGTTAGAAATCCAAATTGCATGTCCTTGTACACAGCACACTACATTGCATTTTAGCTAACAGAAGATAAAGACAGTGGAAGAGGAGAAGAAGAAAATGAATTTTTCATATTGAACACACCCATGTAATCATCCCATGATTAAGAAAAGAATGTTACTATCCCTCAAGTGCCTCCTTTTTGAGTACCTCCCTCTCTCACCACCAGCCACTAGGATAATCACTATTCTGATTTCTAACATAGATTAGTTTACCTGATTGTACTCTTCATATAAAGGGGATCATAAAATGTAGTTTTGTGTCTGGCTTATTTTACTTATTATTATGTTTATGAAATTCAATTCTATTGCTGCACATAGTGAATTTTCCATTCCATTTGTTATATATCATTATATTCTAGACAGATGTGCCATAATTTAATTGTCTAATATATTGTTGATAGCTTTTTTATTATTACATATTATGTTACTATGAAGATTTGATATTTTACCAGATTTTTCAATTTTTACTTTGGAAATTTCTTTGAGTATATACCTGGATTTTAATTTCCAGACTATAAAGTGTGCACATGTCCATCTTTACTAGATACTGGCCAACAGTTATTTGAAGAATTTATGATCTCACCAGCAATGTATGAGAATTTAAATTTGTATACATCATCAACAACATTTGAATTTATTGTCTATTTTTTAATTTAGTCAGGTTGGTGGGTGTGTAGTGCTAGCAAATGAAGTTTTAATTTGCATTTCTTTGATGTCTATATAGAGTGACTTTTCATGTTATTCAGCCACTTGAATATGATTTTATGAGAAAAGCTTTTAAAAGATCGTATACTTAGCAAATGTTTCGTGTTTTCTCTGACTTACTGATTAGTGGGAGTTTAAAAAATATACTAAATATAGTAGTTATATGTTAGATACACTATGAAAACATCTCTCATATGGTTTGTACTTTATGCTTTTATTTCTATTATTGATGAAAAGCAGTTCTTAATATTAATTTATTTCAACACATTTTTATTATCAATAGCACTATTAAAATTCTGTTTAAGATATATTTAACTGTCTTAGTTATGAAGTAGCATTCATTTGTTTTCTTATAAATGATTTGTTTATATTTAATGATTAGACATGAAATCTGTCATAGTTTGTCTTTCATTCTTTGTGCTTTTGTTGGTACATAGAATGCAAATTTTTATACCAGTGTTGCATGTATGATGATGCCAAATTCACTGTTATTCCTAATAGTCTATCTTTGATGGCAAAATCAATATAAGAAGGTGCTGAACATTAATATTGATTAGGAAAAATGCAGAATATTTCATAATGGTCACATATTGACTAGAAAGCTCAAATTAAATAACAACAACACTTACCATATCACATTTTGGTGAGTATTTGGAGCAATTAGAATTTGCACATACCTGTCATGAGAATGTAACATGGTACAGTTCATTTGGAAAAGAATTTGGAAGCTTCTCAAAAAGGTAAACATGCATGTGCACTGTAGCTCAACCATATCATTTTCAGATATCTACCCAACAGATACGTGACCATATGTAGAAGGGAAATGTATGGCAAAAAGCAAATACCAGGTAAAGGGAGAGGGACACGTATTGTTGTATACTTATCCGATGTATGAAGTGATGCAATATTATCTGAACGTTGAATATGACATACTGTAAACCCTAAAATAATTACTAAATCTTATGTCATAATTATCATATTATATAAACATATACTTGTATGTTTTCTAGGTTAAAGAAAAACCTTTAGGAAATGTATGTTTGGAAAATTGAGACTTATTATTTTTTATGTAAAATAACCTTGAGGTTTAATTTATATAAAATTCACCTAATGTAATGTACAGTTCTGTGAGTTTTCACAAGCATATAGAGTCATGTACACCAAGCAAAAATAAAGATATAGAACCTTCTATCGCAAAAAAATATTTCTTGATATCCCATTGTTGTCAACCCCTTTCTTCATGCAAAATTCATGTCTGAAATTTATTTGTTTCTTGTTCATTAATTTTTTTCTTTTCCATATTTATCAAACACACACAAACACAAGCAAACGTTTACATAGAAGTTTTGGGTAAACATATGTTTTCAATTATCTTCCATAAACAGCTTGTTGTGGAATTGATGGTTCAGGTGATAAGTATATGTTTAACTTGGTAACAAACTTCCAAAATGCATTTTAAAGAGGCTGCCTCAGTTTGCATCCCCATCAATCGTGTATGAATATTTAATTCACATCTTCACTAGCATTTGTATTTGCAGGTATTTGCTTGTTTTGTTGGTTTTCCATTCCAGTAGCTATGCAGTGGTATCTAATTGTGATTTAACGTACATGTCCTTAAGGACTAAGGATGTTGAGCACGTTTTCTTTCCTTTTATTTTTACTTGATATGTATTAATTGTACACATTTATGGAACACAAGGTGATATTTTTGTGTACAACGTGTACTGATCAAATCAGGGTAATTAGCATACCCATCACCTCAAACCTTGGTTATTTCTTTGTGTTGTGAACATTTAAAATTCTCTCCTTTAAGTTTTAAGAACATACAACAAATTGTAGTCAACTATATTCACCCTACAGGGATGCAGTACAACTGAACTACTTTCTTTCTAATCCCCTCACACTTGATACCTGTTAAACAACTTCTCCCCATTCTTCCCTCCCTCTACCCTCCCCAGCTACTAAAACCCACAATTTTACTCTGTACTTTCTTTTTGGTTTTTTGGGGGTTTTTTTGAGACGGAGTGTCGCTCTTTCGCCCAGGCCGGACTGCAGTGGCGCTGTCTCAGCTCACTGCAAGCTCCGCCGCCCGGGTTCACGCCATTCTCCTGCCTCAGCCTCCGGAGTAGCTGGGACTACAGGCGCCCACCTCCGCGCCCGGCTAATTTTTTGTATTTTTAGTAGAGACGGGGTTTCACCGTGTTAGCCAGGATGGTCTTGATCTCCTGACCTCATGATCTGCCCGCCTCGGCCTCCCAAAGTGCTGGGATTACAGGCGTGAGCCACCGCGCCCGGCTTACTCTGTACTTTCATGAGCTCAAGTTTGTTTTTTTTAATTTTTAGTGAAAATATGTGCTATTCTCTTTCTGTGCCTCAGATGTGTGTGTGTGTGTGTGTGTGTGTGTGTGTGTGTGTGTGTGTGTGTATTAGTCCATATTCACGCTGCTAATAAAGACATACCTGAGACTGGGAAGGAAAAGAGGTTTAACTGGACTTACAGTTTGACATGGCTGGAGAGGCCTCAGAATCAAGGCGGGAGGTGAAAGTCGCTTCTTCCACGGTAGCAGCAAGAGAAAATGAGGACGAAGCAATAGCGGAAACCCCTGATAAACCCATCAGATCTCGCGAGACTTATTCACTATCAGGAGAACAGCGCAGGAAAGACCGGCCCTCATGATTCAATTACCTCTCCCTGGGGCACTGACTTCCCAACAATCACGGTAAGTCTTAACTCATTTCTGCATTAACCCAAAAGCCTGAAGTCCAAAGTCTCTGAGACAATGCAAGTCTCTTCTACCTATGAGCCTGTAAAATCAAAAACAAGCTAGTTACTTCCTAGACACAACAGCCATTTCAAATGGGAGAAATTGGCCCCAAAAAAGGGGTTACAGGGCCCATGCAAGTCCAAAATCCAGTGGGGCAGTCAAATTTTAAAGCTCCAAAATTATCTCCTTTTTCTCCAGATCTCACATTCAGGTCACTCTGATGCAAGAGGTGGGTTCCCACGGTCTTGGGCAGCTCCGCCCCTGTGGCTCTGCAGGGTACAGTCTCCCTCCTGGCTGCTTTAACGGCTGGCTTTGAGTGTCTGCAGCTTTTCCAGGTGCAAAGTGCAAGCTGTCGGGGAATCTACCATTCTGGGATCTGAAGGACGGTAGTCCTCTTCTCACAGCTCCACTAGGCAGTGCTGCAGTAGGGACTCTACGTGGGGTATCCAACCCCACATTTCCTTTCACATTGCCCTAGAAGAGGTTCTCTATGAGTGCCCCGCCCCTGCAGCAAACTTTTGCCTGGGAATCTAGGCATTTCCATACATCTGCTGAAATCTAGGCAGAAATTCCCAAACCTTAATTCTTGACTTCTGTGCACCCTCAGGCTCAACACCATGTGGAAGCTGCCAAGGCTTGGGGCTTCCACCCTCTGAAGCCAGCCTGAGCTGGACATTGGCCCCTTTCAGCCAGCGCTGGAGCAGCTGGGACACAGGGCATCTAGTCCTCAGGCTGCACACAGCATGGGGACCCTGAGCCTGACCCACAAGATTACTTTTTTCTCCTGGGCCTCTGGGCCTGTTACAGGAGGGGCTTCCATGAAGGTCTCTGATGTGGCCTGGAGACATTTTCCCCATGGTCTTGGGAATTCATTCATATTTGGCTCCTTGCTGCTTATACAAATTTCTGAAGCCAGCTTAAATTTCTCCTCAGAAAATGGGTTTTTCTTTTCTATCAAATAGGCTGCAAATTTTCCAAACTTTTATGCTCTGCTTCCCTTATAAAACTGAGTATCTTTAACAGTACCCAAGTCACCTCTTGAATGCTTTGTTGCTTCTGCAAGATACCCTAAATCTGGCAGAATGCTTCTGCCAGATACCCTAAATCATCTCTCTCAAGTTCAAAGTTCCACAAATCTCTAGGGCATGGGCAAAATGCCGCCAGTCTCTTTGCTTAAACATAACAAGAGTCACCTTGGCTCCAATTCTCAATAAGTTCCTCACCTCCATCTGAGACCACCTCAGCCTGGACCTTATTGTCCATATCACTATGAGACTTTTGGGCAAAGCCATTCAATAATTATGTAGGAAGTTCCAACCTTTCCCACATTTTCCTGTCTTCTTCTGAGCCCTCCAAACTGTTTCAACCTCTGCCTGTTACCCAGTTCCAAAGTCACTTCCAAATTTTTGGGTATCTTTTCGGCAGTGTCCCACTCTACTTGTACCAATTTGCAGTATTGGTCTGTATTTACTTTGCTGATAAAGACATACTCAAGATTGGGAAGAAAAAGAAGTTTAATTGGACTTACAGTTCTACATTGCTGGGGAGGCCTCAGAACCATGACAGCAGAAACAGAAAATGAGGAAGAAAAGTGAAAACCCCTGATAAACCCATCATATCTCATGTGACATTCACTATTGCAAGAATAGCACGGGAAAGACTGGCCCCTATGATTCAATTACCTCCCACTGAGTACCTCCCACAACTTGTGGGAATTCTGGGAGATACGATTCAAGTTGAGAATGGGATGGGGACACAGCCAAACCATATCAATGTGTGTGTGTGTGTGTGTATTTCTTTGTTATATATATATATGTATATGTTTCTTATATTATATATACACATTATTCATTTATCTGTTGATGGAAATTTGGGTTAATCCCATATCTTAGCTATTGTGAATAGTACTATATTAAATATGGGGTTACAGATGACCATTTGACATACTGATTTCTTTTTCTCTGGATAAATATCCAGTAGTGGGATTGCTAGATCATATGGTAGCTCTATTGTTAATTTTTTGAGAAATCTTCACACTTTTTTCTATATGGCTGTACTAATTTACATTCCCATGTACAGTGTGAGTTCCCTTTTCTCTGCACCGTTACCAGAATTAGTTATTTTCTGTCTTCTTTATAATAGCCATTTTAACTGAGGTGAGCTATTTCATTGAGGTTTTGATTTGCATTTCCTTGATGATTATTGATGACAAATATTTTTTCAGATACGTTTTGGCCATTTGTATGTCTTCTCTTGAGAAATAGCTCTTCAGACATTTCACTCTTTGCCCACTTTTTTATTAGATTATTTGTTTGGGAGTTTGTGGTTTATTTTTTATGATTTCTTATGACTTTTTGCGCTTTTAAGTTCAGGAGTACGTATGCTGATTTGTTACATAGGTAAACTTGTGTCATGTGAGTTTGTTGTACAGATTATTTCATCGCCCAGGTATTCAGCCTAGTACCCATTAGTTACTTTTCCTGATCCTCTCCCTGCTCGCACTCACCACCCTCCAAAGACCCCAGTGGTGTTGTTCCTCTCTCTGTGTCTGTGTGTTCTCATCATTTAACTCCCACTTATAAGTGAGACATGCAGTATTTGGTTTTCTATTGCTGCATTAGTTTGTTAATGATAATGGCCTCCAGCTCCAACCATGTCTCCACAAAGACATGATCTCCTTCATTTTTATGGCTGCATAGTAGTCCATGATATATATGTACCACAGTTTCTTTATCAATTCTATCACCGATAGGCATTTAGGTTGATTCCATGTCTTTGCTATAGTGAATAGGGCTGCAATGAATATATGCATGCATGTGTCTTTATAATAGAATGATTTATAATCCTTTGGGTATTTACCCAGTAATGGGATTGCTGGGTTGAATGGTATTTCTTTCTTTAGGTCTTTGAGGAATTGCCGCACTGTCTTTCTCAATGGTTGAACTAATTTATACTCCCATCAACAGTACACAAGCATTGTTTTTCTTCCGCAACCTCTCAAGCATCTGTTGTTTTTTGACTTTTTAATGATAGCCATTCTGAGTAGTGTGAGACAGTATCTCATTGTTGTTTTGATTTACGTTTCTCTAATGATCAGTGATTTTGAGGTTTTATTCATATGATTGTTGGCCACATGTATGTCTTCTTTTGAAAAGTGTTCATGTCCTTTGCCCGTTTTTTAATGGGGTTGTTTGTATTTTTATTTCTTTATATTTTTTTTTTGTATTGAGTTGCTTGAGTTTCTTTTATATCTTGCATATGAGTCTTCACAGATAAATAGTTTGCAAATATTTTCTCTGAATCCAAATGTTATCTCTTCACTCTGTTGATTATGTCCCTTTCTGGGCAGAAGCTTTTTCATTTAATATAGTCCCATTTATCTATATTTATCTATATCTATATATCTATAGCCAAGACTTCAAAATCCCCTGTGATTTTTGAAGTCTTGGCTATAACATTTTTACCTAGATTGACTTTTGGAAGTATTTCTCCTAGTTTCTTCTGGGAGTTTTATAGTTTGGGTTATTACTTTTAAGTTTTGAATCCATTTTGGGTTGATTCTTGTGTATGATGGTAAATAGGTATCTAGTTTCATTTATTTGCATATAAATATCCAGTTTTCCTAGCACCGTTTATTGAAGGGGGTGTCTTTCTCCATTGCATGTTCTTAGCAACTTTGACAAAAAACAATTGGCTGTAAATATATGAATTTGTTTCTGGGTTCTCCATTGTGTTTCACTGGTCTATTTGTCTGTTTTAATGCCAGTACCATGTTGTTTTGGTTACTATACCTCTGTAGTATATTTTGAAGTTAGGTAGTGTAATATCTGCAGCTTTTTTTTCCCCCTCAAGATTGCTTTGGCTGATTAGGGTCTTTTGTAGTTCTATACAAATGTTAGGATTTTTTTTTCTATTTCTGTGAAGACTACCATTGATATTTTATAGGGATTACATTGAATCTTTAGACTACTTTAAGTAATATGGTCATTTGAACAATGGTAATTCTTCTAATCCATGAGAATTTGATGTCTTCTTTTGTTCCTTCAATTTTTTTCATTAATGTTTTGTAGTTTTCATTGTAGAGATCTTTCACCTATTTATTTACATTTATTCCCAGGCATTTTTTAATTTTTTGTAGCCATTGTAAATTAGGCTGCTTTTTCTTATTTCTTTATCTTGATACTTTCTTGGTAAATTGAATGATTGAATGCTTTGCCTATGTTTTTTGATAATTTGTGTTTATATAATCAAGCTTGAAAATTCTGTATATATTCTAGATGTAAATACTTTATCAAACATATTTTTTGAAATGTTTTATCCAAATATATGTTCAGTGTTTTAATTATCTTAACATTCCCTTTTTAAGAGCAGACATTTTAAAAATTCAAGGCAATTATATATATGTAATATATATAAATGTGTGTGTGTATATATATATATATATATATATATATATATATAAAACATGTACTGATGCCTGTTCTTGTATTCATGATATTCATAATCTTTGACTTCCATTTTTATCTCGATTGGCCTGGAAAGAAGTTTTCATTTTTATTTAACTTATTAAGAAACAACTTTTAATTTTATTGATTTTATTAAATTTCATTGTCAATGATATTGACCTTTGTTTTTCTTACCATTTTTATATACTCCTCTTGATTTATTTCACTACACTATTTGCATTTTCTTTGGGGAAAACTTAAACCATTGATATAATTTTTTTTCCTTTTAAATGTAAGTATTTCAGCACTATAAGTTTTCTTCTAAGCACTATCATGCATCTCACATAATTTCATATATCCTGTTTTTATTTTATTCTTTAGTTCATAATGCTTTATTTTTCATCTTATTTCTTCTATAACCCATGGGCTCTACACAAAGATGTTGGCTTCTTTCAAAATGTTTAGGAGATGTCTTATCTCTTTCTCTTCTAGATTTATAATTTAATCATAGCCAAGAAACACATTTGTAATAATATAAAAACTTCTATAATTATTATCATCTATTTTATCATCCAGATTATGATCTATTTTGGTTAATGCTTTGTATGCACTTGAAAAGTAATAAATATTCGGCTGTGGTTGGATGAGTATTTTCTAAAGATCTTTTACAGATGACCCCAGACTTACAATGGTTCGACTTACAACTTTTTGACTTTATGACAGTGTGAAAGTGAAATCCATCAGCAGAAACCAAACTTCAGTGCAACATTCAATAAATTACATGAGACAGTCAACATTTTATTATAAATAGTCTTTTTGTTAGATAATCTCGCCCAACTGTAAGCTGACGTAATTTTTCTGAGCATATTTATGATACAGTTGGCTATGATGTTATATAGCTAGGATGTATTAAATGCATTTTTCACTTACAATATTTTTCATTTGTGATGGATTAATCAAGACATAACCCCATCATAAGTCCAGGAGCATCTAGAGTCCATTTTTTAATATAATTCTTTCAAATCTTTTATATCCTTAATTTTTATATGTACTTGCTCTATTAATTATTGAAAGGGGGTGCTGAAACCCACACAACTATAAATTTGGGAGTTCCTTTGTATCCTATCCTTCCTTTTGATTCACTTTTTCTTCATATGGTTTGAAACTTCATGATTAGATGCATCAATTGTTATAATTGCATATTCACTTGGTAAAGTGACCCCTATGTCACTATGAAAAGAGCTTTCTTTTTTTTTTTTTTTAGACAGACTCTCGCACTGTCCCCAGGCTGGAGTGCAGTGGTGTGATCTCAGCTCACTGCAACCTCCGCCTCCCAGAGTCAAGCAATTCTCCTGCCTCAGCCTCCTGAGTACCTGGGATTACAGGCACCCACCACTACAACTGGCTAATTTTCTGTATTTTTAATAGAGAAGAGGTTTCACTACTTTGGCCAGGCTGGTCTTGAACTCCTGACCTCATTATCTGCCGGCCTTGGCCTCCCAAAGTGCTGAGATTACAGGCGTGAGCCACTGCGCCCAGCCAAAATGAGCTTTGTTATCTCCATTTCTTGATCGCGAATTTACCTTGTATGTAGCCAAACTTTTATTTCAATTACAATTAGCATGGTATAATATTTTCCATTCTTTTACTTTAAAACTGGTTGGCTCTTTCTACAGGGAAAAAAAAAGATACTTTATTTGTAGACAGGATATGGCTGTGCATCTTTTATTGTTGTTTTTAAAATTCTTTTAATCCAAACTGACAGTCCCTGCCTTTTAATCTGAGTGTTTAAACCATTTACTATCTCTAAGTATTGATATGTTTGAATTTAAATCTTCTATGCTGGTATTTTTTTAACTTACTGCTTTTTAATTCATATGCACTTTTACATTTTAAAAAACTTATAATATTACAACTACAATTTTCTGTTCTTTGTTTTAAATTTATATATACTTTTCCATGTCTCTATACAGTTTAGATTTAATGGGTAATAAGTTATCTTCTTATTGTTAAAAATTGAGGTTTTTCAGACTTTCAACCAACAAAGATCAAAAAAGACAAAAAAGAGCAATACATAATGGTAAAGGGATCAATCCAGCAAGAAGAGCTAACTATCCTAAATATATAGGCACCCAATACAGGAGCACTCAGATTCATAAAGCAAGTTCTTAGAGACCTACAAAGAGACTTATACTCCCACACAATAATAGTAGGAGGTTTTAACACCCCACTGTCAATATTAGACAGATCAACTAGACAGAAAATTTAGCACATATACACCATGGAATACTATGCAGCCATAAAAAAGGATGAGTTCATGTCCTTTGCAGGGACATGGATGAAGCTGGAAACCATCATTCTCAGCAAACTATCACAAGATCAGAAAACTAAACACCACATGTTCTCACTCATAAGTGGGAGTTGAACAATGAGAACACATGGACACAGGAAGGGGAACATCACACACCAGTGCCTGTTGGGGGTTGGGAGGCTAGGGGAGGGATAACATTAGGAGAAATGCCTAATGTAGGTGACAGGTTGATGGGTGCAGCAAACCACCAAGGCAAGTGTATACCTATATAATAAAACTGCACATTCTGCACATGTAACCCAGAACTTAAGGTATAATAAAAAAAAGGTTTTTTTTCCGTTTTTATATGATTTATAAATAATACTGATGAGCATATTCGTATTTATAATTATTTTTATGATATGGAGCATTTCTTTTAATTGTTTTTTATTTCCATAGGTTATTGGGGATCTGGTGGTATTTGGTTACATAAGTTCTTTAGTGGTGATATGTGAGATTTCAGTGCATCCATCACCTAAGCAGTATACACTGTACCCAGTTTGTAGTCTTTTACCCCTCAACCCCTTCTAACCCATTTCCCATGAGCCCCAAAAATCTATTGTGTCATTCTTATGCCTTTGCGTCCTCATAGCTGAGCTCCCACTTCTGAATGAGAACATACTATTTGGTTTTCCATTTCTGAGTTACTTCACTTAGAATAGTAGACTCCAATCTCATCCAGGTTGCGGAGAATACCATTAATTCATTCGTTTTTATGGGTGAGTAGTATTCCATTGTGTATCTATACCACAGTTTCTTTATCCATGTGTTGATTGATGGGCATTTGGGTTGGTTCCACATTTTTGCAATTGCAAATTTTGCTGCTATAAACATGTGTGTACAAGTACCCTTTATGTATAGTGACTTGTTTTCCTCTGGGTAGATACCCAGTAGTGGGACTGCTGGATCAAATGGTAGTTCTACTTTAGTTCTTTAAGGAATTTTCACACTGTTTTCCATAGTGGTTGGACTAGTTTACATTCCCACCAGCAGTGCAAAATTGTTCCCTGTTCACTGCATCTATGCCAACATCTATTTTTTTTAAAATTTTTTTAACTATGGCCATTCTTGCAACAGTAAAGTGGTTTCGCATTGTGGTTTTGATTTGCACTTCCCTGATCATTAGCATTTTTTCATGTTTGTTGGCCAAACATGAAAATTTGAGAATTGTCTATTCGTGTCCTTAGCCCACTTTTGGATGGAATTGTTTGTTTATTTTTTTCTTGCTAATTTGTTTGAATTCATTGTAGATTCTGGATATTAATCCTTTGTAAGATGTAGAGATTATGAAGATTTTCTCCCACTCTGTGGCTTGTCTGTTTACTCTGCTGACTGTTCTTTTTGCCATGCAAAAGCTCTTTAGTTAAGTCCCAGCTATTTATCATGGGTTTTTATTGCATTTGCTTTTGGGTTCTTGGTTATGAAATCCTTGACTAATCCAATGTCCACAAGGATTTTTTCAATGTAATCTTCTAGAATTTTTATAATTTCAGGTCTTAGATTTAAATTCTGATCCCTCTTGAGGTGATTTTTTTATAAGGTGAGAGATAAGGATACAGTTTTATTCTTCTACATGGGGCTTGCCAATTATTCCAACACCATTTGTTGAATAGGGTGTCCTTTTCCCACTTTATGTTTTCGTTTGCCTTGTCGAAGATTCAGTTGGCTGTAACTATTAGGGTTTATTTCTGGGTTCTCTAATCTGTTCCATTGTTCTATGTGCCTATTTTTATGCCAGTACCATGCTGTTTTAGTGACTATGGTCTTATAGTATTGTTTGAAATCAGGTAATGTAATGCCTCCAGATTTGTTCTTTTTGCTTATTCTTGCTTTGGCAATTTGGGCTCTTTTTTTGTTCCATATAAAATTTAGGATTGTTTTTACCAGTTCTGTGAAGAATGATGGTGGTATTTTGATGGGAATTGCATTAAATTTGTAGATTGCTTTTGGCAGTATGGTCATTTTCACAATATTGATTCTAATCATCCATGAGCATAAGATGTGTTTCCATTTGTTTTTGTTGGCTGATTTCTTTCAACAGTGTTTTGTAGATTTCCTTGTGGAGGTCTTTTACCTCCTCGGTTAGGTTATATTTACTCATATATTCATTATAGTCGGTGATCTTCATTTTTATGTAGATCTAGATTTTAATCTAGTATAATTTTTTTTGACCTGAAGCAATTCCTACAATTTTCCTCAGAAAGCTGGTTTGTTGGTAATGATTTTTTTTTTCAGTTGTTATTTGTTGGGAAGATGCTATACTGAGTATAACATTCTACACTGGCATTTTTCTTTCAGAATTATAAGGATGTTGCTCTAGAGCATTATGACTCATCATTTCCAAAAATATTTCCATCATCATTCTTTGTTCTTTTGAATGTATCTCTTATTCTATATAATGTCTCTTTCTTACCTGTTTTTTAAAAATTTGCGTCTTCTTTTTTTAAGATTTATTTTTATCATTAGTTTTAAATTGTCTTAATCTAATGTTCTTGGGATTTTTTGTCATGTTTCTTGTGTTTGGTGTTTATTGAAGTTTTTGGTTCTGTGGGTTTAGAGTTTTTATCAAATTTTGAAAATTATTTTTTCAGTCTATCATTGATGGGCATTTGGGTTGATTCCATGTCTTGGCTATTGTGAACAGTGTTGCAATAAACATACATGTTCATGTGCCTTTATAAGAGAATGATTTGTATTCCTTTGGGTATATACCCAATAATGGAATTGCTGAGTTGAATGGTATTTCGGTCTTTAGACCTAAAGACCCTTTAGGTCTTTGAGGAATCACCACACTATCTTCCACAATGGCTGGAAACACAGAAGGGAACAACACACTCTGGGGACTTTGGAGGGTAAAGAGTGGGAGGAGGGGGAGGATCAGGAAAACTAGTGGGTACTAGGCTTAATACCTGAGTGATGAACTAATCTGTACAACCACCCCCCTCCATGACACGTTTACCTATGTAACAAATCTGCACTTGTACTCCTGAACTTAAATGTTTAAAAATAAAGAAAAGTTAAAAAAAAGAAAATTATTTGCCATCATTTGTTATTATAGATTTCCACTGCCCCCACTCCCTGAACTTCTCTTTCTGAGATTTGAATCACAAAAACATTAAAAGTGCTTGATATTGACCTACTGTACATTGATAGAACACAGTTCCATTTGTTCTATCTTTTTTTCCTTGCTTCATTTTGAATTCTTTCTATTTGTAGGCAATATATAAATTGCTGTAAATACCATTCAGGGTTTTAAAAAATTCTGTAACATTATATTTTTATCCATGTTTGGTATGTCATTTTTTGTGCTTCCAGGTGTTTCCTTGACATTCTAATTCTTTTCTATACCTTCTTTAATATTTAATTCTTTTTAAATATCTGGTATAATTTCCTTGTCAAATAATTCTATTTTCTGTATTATTTCTAGGTCTAGGATTATGTGCTGATTTGCATCCCAATTAGGCATAATTTTTCTACTTCTTTGCATGTTTGACGATTGAACATTATACATTTTAAACTACATAGTTAGATGCTAGGTATGTGAATAAAGCTAGTATTTCTTTAAGTATTTTTTACATTTTTCTGTGATACAGTTAATTTACTTGAAAACAACCTGATCATTTCTATGTATATTTTTAACCACTGTTATGTTTAAAATCCCAGGGACATTTGGATTGGGCATAAATCAGCCTCATTACCATGGCAGAATGCTTCTGTATACGTGTCAGGATTTGGAGTATAATAGGAGGTTTTTCTACTCTATTTCAAGCCTTACTGAGCTTTTGAAATTTTGTTCTGCTGTTTGTGGGAGTGCCTGCCTTAAACTTAGGTGTTTTTTGTTGTGTTTTGTATTTACAAGTATACGTTGCTCAGTATTCAGCAAAAGAATCAATCCAAGTTCTCTTTGTATATTTTTTCTCTTCACTATTCTTCTTGCCACCATGTTCTCCCCAATTCTTAATTGTCTCCACACCTCAGGAGGCTTCCTTTGCTGAGGCTAAACATTCTCTCCAAGTAATGTACTGGGTATACTTCAGAGCTAACCTCATACACTTTTCTACTTTCAGGATTTATTTTTACTACCTGATTTTGAGTGTCTGAAAACTCTTCTTTCATATGTTTTTCTGCTATTTTTAGTCGTTTAAGGTGGCAGAGTAAATCTGTCACACCATTATAAACAGATGTTTATGTCACCAGTTCATTAACAGCAAGTTTAAAGATTGCTTGAGGCCAGGAATTCAAGACCAGCCTTAGCAATAGAGTTAGACCCTGTCCCTAAATAATAATTAAAAAAAAAAAAAGTCAGGCATACTGGTGCGCATCTGTGATCCCAGCTATTCAGGAGGCTGAAGTGGGAGGATCACTGGAGCCCAGGAGAGATTGATGCTGCAGTAAATTATCACTGGGCTGCTGTACTCCAGCTTGGGTAATAGAATGAGACTCTTCTCTAAAAATAAATAAATCAGTACATAATAAAATAAGTTTGAAGATGAATGACATTTTTAAAAGTTATCAATAATAAAACAACTTTTGAACAACCAATGGAAGATGAAAAAAAGCTTACAATTTTCTCTATAGAAATATTATTATAAAATATTACCTAAAAGACAATAAAATAATAGAAAAATACAGAAAATTATTGTAGAGTATGTCACATAATATATTTTCTTGTTTTTCTGTATTTTATTATGTTGTGTCAGCTTCTTGAAATTTATGATTATGATATATTTTCTCTGTCTAAATAAATATTCCATACCGTATGTATTTTCTCTGTTTTTTCTTTTGTTTTAACCTAAAGATGTTCACCAAATTGTGTAAATTTAAGCTTCAAAAAAATGGATTCACCATTGCCATTATATGGAGTACAAAAATAAACACTGAAAGAAAAATTTAATTGTGCAGTAATTCTAATTGTTTTGCATTTGATATCTTTCTTCAATTAAAGTTGTATCACACTTGATTTGGATTCAAATGTTCCCATTGTCTTTTAAACCTCAGAAAATTATCAAGGTATTTTCTGTTATTTGTACATCTTGTTCCATGATCTTAAAAATGTTACTGGTGCAATAGCTCCTTGAACATATTACTTCTCTCCATTTAAGCATCTTCTTCTTTTAAATAATAAAAGAAAAATATCTTTATTATTATAGAGTAAACAAAAATAGGAGCTTGGCATACATCGGTTAAAAATAACAAAATTCACAAATATATGAAATTAAATAGTATAAAGATTTTGTCAATACCTATTTGCAATTCTCTCATGATTTCTATAGAAATTCACTAATCATGTCATTTTTAAACAACAAAAATAATATTCCTAAGCATAAAATCAATTCAACCTTTTCTCTGTCTAGGTGCCTTCACACATAGAAAGAATCTTCTCCCAATGAATTATGTGTATCTCATGAGTGATGATTTCAACAACTTCTGATGATTTTGATAAAGTTGAAGTTTATATTTCTGTAAATTAGTCACCAGACATTGCTCTTGTTCCATTCAAATGCCTCATTATTATTACATCTGAGATTTCGTATTATTCGCCTTAGGTTGTTGGGCTTTGTAAATGAACAACCACTTTCTGTGATCTCATAAATAATTCCATTTCCTCTACTACTATTCCTTCAATCCCCTCAGCCAAACTGTGTTCCTTCAACACATCTCAAAATATATCTCAGGGAGTCTGTAAACATATTCCTCTCTATCACATAAATTACCATACTTGGGTGGTTTATATCCTCCATTCTCCTCCTTTATTTTTTTCTTTCCTTCCCAGACAGTAATCTGAAGGATCTGTGTGGCCTGAAATGGTTTGGGCTTCTAGACAAATTGCTCTATGGTTCTGGCATCATCAGATACAGAATCTGTTGTGTTAAATGCTTTGGAAACATTGGCCAAACTACACTTGGGAAGTGAGACTAAGAAATAGCAGGAACTATTTCTGAGAGATAATCTTTAGAATTATTTCAAATGCTTGCATTTGAATGATAGGAAATTTATTTGAATAATGTTCTTCAAAATTGTAGTTTGTGCTTTGGGGAGCCATATTGTTTATGCAAAGCTCACCTAAGAGTTGTCATGAGGTAGAGTGGGATTATAGCAAAAACTAAGAAAATGCTTGAAGTGTTCTCATTTAACAGAAAAATATAGATAAAAACCCTGCTATTACTAGAGTTATCATGTAATTTGTCTAGAAGTTATCATAAGACAAATAAATGATGATCCAAATAAAAGAGGAATATCTATTGGAGGGAAAGTAACACAAAAGTACAAGAATTTCTATAAATATGAATGCATACAGTTACTATCTTTCCTTATATTAGTAATAATATACTCAAGAATTTACTTTGGACACCAATTTTATAAGAAGCAACAAAATGTAGATTATACAATAGAGGTTGTATAGATTGAAAATATTATTGAGAAATTTTTTAAAGTTAACTATGTAGAGAAGCAAATCATATAACTTCCTTACAAGTATTAATTTAGAGGTTTATCATTATCCTCTAATACATGATTTTTTTGGTCAAACTAGATAACATCATTCTCTGAAACATCTAAAACAACATTCAGTTTTTAATAAATTTCAAAATGTTAATAAATCATTGTGATATTGTAGGATAATATTAATAAATATAAAATACTCAAAGCTATATTAATTTATCCTGGACATTTTAGAATCAAGAATTTGAATAATGGTTCAAACAGTGTGTGTGTGTGTGTGTGTGTATGTGTGTGTAAGTTAGATTAACCATAGGAAATTACACAAAGTACTATTACCCATGGTTAAATTAATAATTTGTTCTTTATTCCTTTAAATTGCCTATTTTGTTATGTAGTCCTATCAATTCTACACCTGAAATCAATCTTAAATTTTCAACTTGTTTTCCTCTACACTGTCACTACCCCATAAACCGTCTACACTGTCACTACCCCTATAAACCATCATCTGTAACAAACTATTAAAACAGTCTTGCAAAAATCTGAAATAATTCAAAGGGTAATTATAAGAGTGTTCGTAAGTCAGAAAAAAACATATTTAAACAGAACAGAATACAGGAGTAATGTTTTAAGAGGCAGTTAATATTTCTAAATCAAAGGATTTCTTACAGTATTTTAGTTTGAGACTGTGAAAGATAAATATTAAAGTGACCACAGATTCTTGCAACTCCCCTCATCAATGGAGGAAGCAGAACTAAAAGAAATAAAATAGCATAAAGCATTGAGAAAGCAAGGAAAGGACCACCTAAGGTAGCACTGATGATAACCAAATCAAAAATGAAATAAAAGACCATTCTGAGCCATCTTCTAGCCTTTGTATTTTAAACGTATAAGTTATTATTAAGCTGTTCTTTCTAAAAATTAACTGTTTATTCTTGTCATTATCACCATTAAAATAATTTTTGATTTGTTAAATATAGACTTCATGTATAGACTCATCATAAGTAACAATTAAAATAATAACTATATATGTAAAAAATGAATCTTCTATAAAATGACCTTAGAAAAAATTTCATTTTTAGGCCAGGTACGGTGGCTTACCCCTGTTATCCCAGCACCTTGGGAGGCCGAGGAGGGCAGAGTTCGAGACCAGCCTGGCCAACATGCTGAAACCCCGTCTGTACTAAAAATACAAAAAAAAAAATTAGCCGGGCATGGTGGTGGGCACCTGTAATCCTAGCTACTCGGGAGGCTGAGGCAGGAGAATCGCTTGAACCCAGGAGGCAGAGGTTGCGGTGAGCAGATATTGCACAATTACACTCCAGCCTGGGAGACAGAGCAAGATTCTGTCTAAAAAAAAAAAGGAAAAAATTTTGTTTTTGAAATCATCTTGTTGAAGCATAAAAAGTAATTCACAGGAAAAAGGGGTGGGGGCAGTGTTGGAGGAGAGTAATTTTGCTTCTTTTGCCTTCCCCCTCTTTTTCATCATTCTTACAGTTTTGGACTTGCACTTCTACAATTAAATAATATCATCTTAATTCTTGCCTCAAATTCAGTTTTCTACATGAGCAGAGCTAAGAAAATAACCTTTCCTAAAGTCTAGAGAAAATAAAACAAGAAGAGTTCTTTTTCTTCCTATATTCTTTAATTCAAGATTATTTTAATTCAGCTAACCTGGAAACTGGTGGGGTTGGAGAAAACCAATACTGGCAACCAAGCTAATTTTATTAACGGACAAGCCACGGGAAATTACATGATTATGAAATAAAAAGCTGATTTTTTGTGCTTATTTAATGTACTTCCTATCATAAATTCTCTGCTTCACTTTGTGGGAAGGATACAGTTAGTGCCTTCCCTGTCAGGTTATTTTCTTGAATTCTCTAAGAGACAGTGGCTAAGCAAATCCACTTAGGACCCGAATCCTAAGGAGATAAACAGAGCAGAGAGGCCTGTTGATCAGAGAGAGAACTTTTAAGACAAAATTTGGCCCAAGGAGTAAACACAAGAAGGCAAGTTCTCCAGCGCTGCTTAACAGATTTTGAATATAAATAAACACAAATAGACTAGGAAAATTATAAAGAACAACTTTTAAAAGTTGTTAAAAGCATTTTTGACAAATGCTGAATGAAGTCATATTTGTTGCCTACAAAATATCTATACTGAAAAATCCTTAGGCTACTCTTTATCTGCCCACCTCCACAGTGCTTATAAGGTATCCACTGCTAAAGATTGCACTTTGCATAATGGAAGACCTGCATTTTTAATTTTATTATTATTATTATTATTTTTTTTTTGAGAAAAGTTCTTACCCTGTCAATCCTGCTAGAGTGCAACGGCACAATCATGTCTCACTGCAGCCTCCACTTCTCAGGCTAAAGTGATTCTCCCACCTCAGCCTTCTGAGTAACTGGCACTACAGCTACACACCGCCAGGCCCAAATAATTTTTGTATTATTTGTAGAGAGAGGGTTTTGCCATGCTACCCAGGCTGATCTTGAACTCTTGAGCTCAAGCAATACACCCACTTCGGCCTCACAAATGCTAGGATTCCAGGTGTGAGCCACTGCACCAGGTCCCTTCTGTATTTTTATCTCAAATATGTTCAAGATTGGCAAACACAAATAGGAGAGTGCAGGTGATATAAAATACAAAACAAAATAACAGCGGCACTGAAATAAAACTTAGTTCATTGCTACATAGAAAGTCCCTTCTCTTCTATATTCTAGGATATACGTGCTATGAATTAATAACAATAATGTGATGCTTTTCAATGTCTTCTCTCAAAGTTATCTAAAAGTTATTCTTTTTTTTAACCTTTTGGCTATGACATTTCATATCTGAATAAATATATAATTTAAGTGTAAGTTATCAGATATTGAAGATTTACACATCGGTTGAATATTACCCATACAGTCTGGATTTGAAGCTGGATGTGATTATTATAAATCCTTTTGGAATGAAGTTTCAGTTTTATATATAGGAGGGTATATGCTAATGTGGTCAGCCAAAAAGTGTGGGTTTAAAGTGATTCTTTACTTTTATTATTACAATTGTACATACAGGTTTTCTACCCAATAGTTAACTACCCAGTATCTACTTTCTTATAATGAAAATACCTAATTTTCATTTGATGGTTTATGTGTCTTTCTCTCCCACTTTCAGTCTATGTGGTTAAAGGGAAGAGGCTCCAGGGGTGGGCCATCAATGCAAGCCTGGGCCAACATGACTTTAGCTTTTGGCTAGAGAAATATTCAGAAGGACATGTGGCCTAAATTGTTCCAATCAAAACGAATCCAAAAACATTTCTCAAAGCCTCCAGAAAAGAAAAGAAAGGTTTTTTGTTTGTTTGTTTTACTGGATACACTAAAGGATATAAAATGGAGGCTATCTTGTAGAATCTGAGAATAAAATCAATCGAACAGAAATGTTAGGAGATCAGGAAAACCAATTCCAGTTATGTCATTTGCAGCAAAATGCATGAGACTAGAGGTCATTATGTTGTTTTGTTTTGTTTTTTTAAGACGGAGTTTTACTCTTATTGCCCAGGCTGGAGTGCAATGGCGCGATCTCGGCTCACCACAACCTCTGCCTCCCAGGTTCAAGCAATTCTCCTGCCTCAGACTCCCAAGTAACTGGGATTACAGGCATGCACCACCACGCCCAGCTAATTTTGTATTTTTAGTAGAGACGGCGTTTCTTCATGTTGGTCAGGCTGGTCTCGAACTCCCCACCTCAGGTGATCCACCCACCTCAGCCTCCCAAAGTGTTGGGATTACAGGCGTGAGCCACTACGCCCGACCACACCAGAGGTCATTATATTAAGTGAAATAAGCCAGGCACGAAAAGACAAATGTTGCATGTTCTCATTTATATGTGGGAGCTAAAAAATTTGATCACATGGAGTTAGAAAGTAGAAAGCTAAAGACCAGAGACTGGAAGGGTGAGTGGGGAGAATGAGGAAGAGAAGTGTGTTAAAAATACAAACATACAGTTAGATAGAAGGAATAAATTCAATGATGTATAACAAAGTAAGGTGGCTGCAGTTAACAAAAATGTATTGTGCTCAGGTGACAGATACCCTAAGTACCCTGACTTGATCACCATGCATCATATGGATGTAACAAAATTTCACATGTACCCCATAAATTAGTACAAATTTTTAAAAAATGACCACAAGTATTACTTGAGCAAAGAATCAGCTCTACCTTGAAACACTATAACGTCTACACTTCTTAGGTAAGTAAGAAAGTGAATCTTGTTATTAACCTAGCTTGTGTGAATTGGATGTACTCTCACCAGCAACTAGAGAGATACAACTAACAAAGCATTAAAACAGTGAAAAAATGATTTGGTGTGTGTTTCGTTGCTTTGTTGGTGATTAATCTCTGTAGTCACTGAGACTTCTAAGGAGCAATGTATTACAAAAATTTTCCAGAAATATTCTCATTTACCTATGATCTAACCCATCATTTCAATAGTAAATGACCACAAGCTAAAGCTCCGCAAAATATATAATGAATATATTAACTCTCTATGACATTGTAAAAGTCACAATGTGTTGCTCTCTCCTTATTACCTAGAATGAGTTCTTAGGGAAGACTATATCTATATTCATCTTTCTTTAACTTTCAGAAAGGACTTATGGTAATGAATATTTGAATATTCAATAAATGGAAATGATTGACCTTTTCACTAGAACAGAAGGCTCTGCTGAATAGGTGCCGTTGATGGCCAATAGAAAAGAGGAAGAATCTACTGTTTCTGATATGCTCATTATAATTTTGTTCGCTCCAACCAGTCGACTGCTACAGCAGAAACTACAGTGCTTACCTTCAAGCGCACTGGATTTCAATTTGTTTTACAGTGAATCGAGTTTTGATATCTTTGTGTTTACAATAAACAACTTGAAATGCATTCTACATTTGGGGAATTATCCTAGGTCCATGTGCCAGAAATATAGTGCTTTTTGGCAGGCTTCTAATCCCTGGGGCTTAAGTTAAATAAGGAATGGTTTGAAAGTATACAGAATTCTGGGGTGATAAATCCAGAGAATTTAAATGACTTGCTTGTTTTAGATACTTGCCTTCTCTGGAAAAGCTGGAAGAATGTAAATTTGATTTTTGTATTTTAAGCACTTCCTCTGCATTTTCTATCACATACATATGCACACAAACATGCACACATACAAAAACAGAAATTGTATCATTTTATGATTATAAGTTTCACTGAGACTCACTCCCACACAATGTGTTCTAAGAACCTTCTTATTTGGTTGCACCTTAGACATCATGCTGTTTACGAGATAAAAGCACAGTTGTTGCTGTCAGCCAGGCCATCTGGTAAGGCTGTAAGTGGTAAGAAGGGTGAAAGTAAGAGTCCTACTCTGGCAACTGATTCAGAAACCTATTAGGGAAGAAGTCAAGAATTATGGATTACTAGTTACTATGTCTATGTGCTAAAACATAAAAACACATAAAACCTATCTAGTGAATGAACACATATATGTATGTTAATTGGCTGGAGCTGTTCTTTAACTTTAGGAGGGGGAAAACATAAATGACCAGAGTAAGCAGAGCATATTTAATTTTTTTTCTCTACTACAAAGTAGATATTTTTTCCAAATATTTACTTTTCTAATATTTAATAAATTCTATAGCTCCCCGTAAAATTAGCTATTTGTAGACAGTTATATAAAACTTCATGTTGAGAAATATCTAAAAATACATGACACACTAATACACCTTCAAGGTGATATTCATTAGATATGATACACAATGAAACTGAACTTCTGCTTTGTTCTGAATACATTTTATCAGTTATTTGAGAATTTAAAATAGAGTAGAATTATTATTTATAACATTTACTTTTAATATAATTATATCTCACTCCATTTAATTACATTAAAAGAAATAAAAAATGTATCTTGATTTCTTTTAAATGGAGTGAGATTTACTTAACCACAAGAACCAGGTTCTACTTCTGAATGACAGATTGACTATTTACAATATTTATTGCCTGAAATAAAGATGATTTTCAAGTGTTTTTGATACATGAATAAAATATAGTTTCAAAATAATATTAACAAAATAATTATCTATCCCTCTGTACACACACATGTACACATGTTAACATGACAAGAAAAGTAGAGAATTAACCAGTTGCTTCAAAATTTTCAGTCAAATGAATATATTTCATTGAAGCGAGGAAAACTTGACTTGCATAATACTTGAAGCTATCTCAAATCTCTTATTTATTGAAATGGGTATTAATATGGGCATGGTAATATATTGCTGTTATTCTTCTGTGCCTTTAACATTATATATGATCCCATGGCATAATGTTAGAATACCCATTTTAGTATGTAAGTTCAAAATTCAGAGATGAACAACATAACCGATTATTCTATATTTGTATGAATCACTTTCATGATTACTTCTGATTGAAAGATAATGATACAATTTGACTGTGTCCCCACCCAAATCTCATCTTGAATTCCCACATGTTGTAGGAGGGACCCAGTGAGAGGTAATTGAATCATGGGGGCAGGTCTTTCCCATGCTGTTCTCGTGATAGTGAATAAGTCTCATAAGATCTGATGGTTTTAAAAAGAGGAGTTTACCCATACAAGCTCTCCTTCTCCTGTCTGCCACCATGAGAGATGTGCTTTTCTCCTTCCACCATGATTGTGAGGCCCCCCCAGCCACATGGAACTGTAAGTCCATTAAACCTCTTTCTTTTATAAATTGCCCAATCTTGGGTATGTCTTTATCAGCAGTGTGAAAATGGACTAATACAGTAAATTGGAACCAGAAGTCAGGTGCTGCTGGAAAGATACCTGAAAATGTGGAAGCAACTTTGGAACTGGGTAACAGGCAGAGGCTGGAACAGTTGGAAGGGCTCAGAAGACGATTAAAAAAAGAGGGAAAGTTTGGAACTCCCTAGAGACTTGTTAAATCGCTTTAACCAAAATGCTAATATAATATGGACAATGAAATCCAGGCTGAGGTGCTCAGATGGAGATGAGAAACTTGTTGGGAACTATAGCAAAGGTGAATCTTGTTATGTTTTATCAAAGAGACTGGTGGCATTTTGCCTCTTTCCTAGAGATTTGTGGAAATTTCAACTTGAGAGAAATGATTTAGGGTATCTGGTGGAAGAAATTTCTAAGCAGCAAAGCATTTAAGAGGTGACTTGGGTGCCGCTAAAGGCATTTAGTTTCGAAAGGGAAGCAGAACATAAAAGTTCAAAAAATTTGTAGCCTGACAATGTGATAGAAAAGAAAATCCCATTTTCTGATGAGAAATTCAAGCTGGCTGCAGAAATTTGAATAAGTAACAAGGAATTGAATGTCAATCTCCAAGACAATGGGGAAAATGTCTCCAGGGCATGTCAGAGGTCTTCATGGCATCCCCTCCCATCACAAGCCCAGAGACCCAGGTTTTGTTTTGTAGGCTGGGCCCAAGGTCCCTGTGCTGTGTGCAGCCTACAGAGTTGGTGCCCTGTGTTTCAGCTGCTCCAGCCATGGCTGAAAGGGGTCAATATAGAGCTTGGGCTGTGGATTCAGAAGGTGCCAGGCCCAAGCCTTAGCAGCTTCCAAATGATGTTGGGCCTGCAGGTGCACAGAAGTCAAGAATTGAGGTTTGAGAACCTCCACCTAGATTTAAAAGAATGTATGGAAACACCTGGATGTCCAGGCAGAAGTTTGTGAGGCTTCCCCAGCCACATGGAACTGTAAGTCCATTAAGCCTCTTTCTTTTATAAATTGCCCAGTCTTGGGGTATCTTTATCAGCAGTGTGAGGGCCCTCATGGAGAACATCTGCTAGGGCAGTGCAGAAGGGAAATGTGGGGTTGGGGCCCCCACACAGAGTTCCTACTGGGGCATTGCCTAGTGGAACTGTGAGAAGAGAGCCACTGTCCTCCAAACCCCAGAATAGTAGATCCATCAACAGCTTGCACCATGTACCTGGAAAAGCCACAGACACTCTACACCAGCCCATGAAAGCAGCCAGGAGGGGGCTATATCCTGCAAATCCAAGGGACATATCTCCCCAGGGCCATGGGAGCCCACCTCTTGCATCAGCGTGACCTGGATATGAGATACGGAATCAAAGGAGATCATTTTGAAGCTTTAAGATTTGACTTCCCCCACTGGATTTTGAATTTGCATGGGGCCTGTAGCCTCTTTGTTATGGCCAATTTCTCCCATTTGAAATGGCCATATTTTCCCAATGCCTGTATCCCCATTGTGTCTAGGAAGTAACTAACTTGCTTTTGATTTCACAGGCTCATAGGTAGAAGATACTTGCCTTGTCTTGGATAAGACTTTAGACTATGGACTTTTGCATTAATGCTGAAATGAGTTAAGATTATGGGGGACTGTTGGGAAGGCATGATTGGTTTTAAAATGTGAGGACATGAGATTTGGAAGGGGCCAGGGGTGGGATGATATGCTTTGGCTGTGTCCACCCAAATCTCATCTTAAATTCCCACGTGTTGTGGGAGGGACCCAGTGGGAGGTAATCAAATCATGGGGGCAGGTCTTTCCCATGCTGTTCTCATGACAGTGAATAAGTCTCACAAGATATGATGGCTTTAAAAAGGGGAGTTTCCCTGCACAAGCTCTTCTTCTCTTGTCTGCCACCATGAGAGATGTGGCTTTCACCTTCCACCATGATTGAGAGGCCTCCCTAGCCATGTGGAACTGTAAGTCCATTACACCTCTTTCTTTTGTAAATTGCCCAGTCTCGGGTATGTCTTTATTGGCAGTGTAAAAATGGACTAATACAGGGAATTATAAGCAATAGCATCTAACAAAGTTCTAATATCAAGTATCGATAGGAAACAAACAAAGCAATATGTGAAAAACAAACAACCCCAATAAAAAGTGGAAAAAAATACATGAACAGACACTTTTCAAAAGAAGATTTACACATGACTAACAAGTATACGAAAAAATGCTCAACATCACCAGTCATTAGAGAAATGCAAATCAAAACCAGAATAAGGTACCAACTCACACTAGTCAAAATGGCTATTATTAAAAAGTAAAAAAAATAACAGTTGCTTGCAAGGTTATGGAGAGAAACAGAATGTTTATACACTGCTGGAGGGAATGTAAATTAGTTCAGCCACTGTGGAAAGCAGTTTGGAGATTTCTCAAAGAATTTAAAACAGAACAATCTTTCGACCCACTAATATCATTACTGGGTGTATATCCAAAAGAATATAAATCATTCTACCACAAAGATACAGGCATGCATAGTATGCTTATTGCAGCACTATTCACCACAGTGAAAACAGGGTATCAACCAAGATGCTCATCAACTGTGGATTGGATAAGAAAAATGTGGTACATATGCCCCATGGATTGCTATGCAGCCATAAAAATGAACAAAATTATGTTCTTCGCACCAACAAGAATGCAGCTGAAGGCCATTATCCTAAGCCAAATAAGACAGGAGCAGACAACAAAATACCACATGTTCTCATTTATAAGTAGGAGTGAAACATCCAATACATATGGATTCAAAGTTGAGAACAATAGATAAGGGGGTCTATTTGGGGATGGAGGGTGAGAGGAGCATGAGGATTGAAAAACTACCTATCAGGTACTATGCTTCTTACCTGGGTGACGAAATAATCTCTGCACCAAACCCCAGTGACACACAATTTACTAACGTAACAAAACTGCACATGTAGCCCCTAAACTTAAAAGTTGGAAGGGGCCAGGCATGATGGCTCACTCCTGTAATCCCAGCACTGTGGGAGGCTGAGGCAGGCTGATCACCTGAGATCTGGATTCTGAGACCAGCCTGACAAACATGGAGAAACCTCATCTCTACTAAAAATACAAAATTAGCCAGGCATGGTGGCACATGTCTGTAATCTCAGCTACTCAGGAGGCTGAGGCAGGAGAATTGCTTGAACCTGGGAGGCGGAGTTTGCGGTGAGCTCAGATCGCGCCATTGCACGGGCAACAAGACAAAACCTCTGTCTCAAAAAAAATAAATAAATAAATATAAAAGTTAGAAGGGATAAAAACAAACAAAAAACAAAATTAAAGAAGACCTGACTTCTGACTTAATAGCTTTTCAGCAGTTTTAAATCACTTTTCTCTGACACTCATTTTCCTAGATTGTAAAACTGGAATAAAAAATGTCTTCTCTACCAGTTTATTATTATTTTTTGTGACACCTACAGGAGTCCATGAATGTGATTGTACTTTATAAAATGGTAAATACCATTTAGATGTGAGGTACCAACATAAAGTTTAAAATACTGCCCTAGACAATTAGTACTAGGCATTATTAAACCCTCAAAACATTTTTTTCTCATTAATTAGATTCAATTTCACATATTAAATAGGAATATTTACTAAGTTTGGGAGCTTTCTTTCTTCCTTTATTTTTTTCTTTCTTCTTTTCTTTCCCATATCCTTGCCTTGAATAAAGAAATAAGTGTTTCCTTCCCAAGCCAACTCATGCTGAGTGCACAAAAATTGTAATGGATTTTGAGGATGCCCACAAAATTTCAGGCATCTGTCTGTGGCTCATAAGGCCACTGCAGAGTTGCCATGGGAAAAAGTGTGGTGAGTACATTCTTGAGAGAGCCTATCATGTACTCCTGGAAGACTGTGTAATACTGCGGGTGAAGGGGGCCAAAGATGGAGCCACTTTTCCTCCTTTTGGAATGGCAAGAATACATACTGGACAAAGGACTGTGTGTATGTCAAAGAAAGTAGCTGTACTTGGGCTCTCTTATCAGGGCTCCATGTTGAAAGGCTCATCACCAGGGAAAGGGTCCCCCCACAGCTAGAGATTGTGATAGATACTGTGGAGAGTGAGATCTAGAGGTTGTGCTTAGTAAGCAGTCTCAACCAGGAAGATTGTTCATATCAGGGCACCCTTCAATGGGGGAGCTCCTACAGAGCCTCTGGAAGAAACCACACCTATGTTCCACAAGAAAGCTAAAATTGGAATGCATATCAAAAAGCAAAACATATGATTTAGTTTTTATATCTCCTTTTACCTTTCTTTTTCCTTGGCAAATGAAAAAGAGCAAAATAATATGTAAGCTGAGAGAAGAGAAGAGAAAAGTAAAGAACGAAAGGAGAAATTGATTCTCTTTCCTAGTGCTGATATATCTGACAACAAATCAAGTCTCTCAGATAAAGTAAGGCACTAAGCATTGAGTTGGATATGTATGTGATCGAACTGATGGTTCAGACTGCAGTGAACGTTTTAAATTACAAAGTGAATTTTGATTATTAGAGGGATATCATTCTTATTAGTGTACGTGAATAGACAAGAATAAGCCCAAGATGTCATCAAGAGACAGGAAATGTATACTCAGGAAAACTCGTTTGAAGGGGCAAAAATTAAAGATATTTATTCTGTAAAGTTCTAATTACTTATGATATTTACTACACACATGTTTTAGATTTCTTATCATCTTTTCTTTTGTTATACTTTGACTTGTCATTCTAGGGCATTTTCTCAGTTTTAACTTCCACATTATTGATTTCATTTTCTCCAATGCAAATTATGTCATATATTGGTTCCTGTATTTTGATTTTTATAGAACCTCATTAAAAGAATAATGTTTATAAGGTATCATCCAGATACCTTATAAACAGAAACTCAACACACACACACACACACACACACACACACACATATTATTCTTTCATTCCTATTGGGAAGATAAAGGTAAAAACATGCCATATAAATTAATTTGCAGAATTATTGTAATGTTAATATATCTAGGCCGTTGTCTAGACTAATTTAAAAAAATGAGGGGGACAAAAGGAAATTTAAATTAGCTAGAATAACAGAAATGTAACAATAATGATTATGTCCAGTTTGATTAAATCTTGAAAAATTCAACTTAGTTTGCTTGTTTGTTAGATTTATTACTAAGTTATACAAGGCAGTAAAGGGTATTAGAAAATAACTTAATTCTATCATATGCCTAATTATATTAGCTACTCTTATCCACTATATAATGATTAATATTCACTGATAGTTGTTTTAGATTAATGACTAAGTGAATTTATGTCTGTTCAACATAATCGATGCTATACAACACATAACATTTATGTTAACATTTGAATCATATTAATAGTTATCAATGGAATTAATAGCATTTTTCTTATAATTAGAACATGCAAAAGCTCCTTCCTTGCTTATAGGAAAGCATTATCAAACCAATAGCTTGTCATTAACAATGTTAAATATATAAAATATTAATAATATATAGCAAATGGTTTACATGATAATTTTTTTTCATTTGAAGCAACATAGTGTTTGCCATTTGAATGATATTAAAAGACAAAAAATGCTAAAAATAAGCAGTATAAAAAAGGTTTGTAGTTAAGGAAAAATACAAAATTTGAAAAATGCTGTTTCAGGCAAAGATTGGGATAAAGAAAAGGATGAAAAGATATATAAGCTAAAATCTAGAAATCCCTTGGCAAAGAAAGACAGGCTCAATATTTAAATAAATCAGGAATAAACACAACTTGTCACAAACAAGTGACAAGGAAAGAATTCAGCAAAAAATTTTCATTATGTCTGAAAAAATAATAAATACAATCTAATAATTTAAGAGCATATTTCAGTCCTTCTTAAGCTTTAGTCAAATACATATGGTTTTAAGTATCTTCTTGGTTTTACATTCAGAAGCACTTCTCTTCTATAAAACATGCTTGTTTATGCATATAAATACATATTTTTAAGAACTTATGGCAACATGTGTTCAAATATCGAATAGTTAATATATACATATATTTCAAAAAGAATTGCACTGAGAGATTTAAATTACTTTAAAATTGTCATGCTTACTGGAAGTATTGGGCATTTAAGTCAATCTGTAATTTTTTATGGTAATATAATTAGTATAGAAAGTTTTTAGGTGCAATGAGAACCTGTATTGAAGAGCACTATAATATAATAAGGTGTCTTTTCACCTATGTATTTAATACCATGTGCATGAGTTATATATTTAATGTCATACGCATATCGGTTTTACTATCTATTTGAAAAATAATTATGCTTTTAGGTGGCATATTTGCCAAGATTCTTTTCATTTTGGCATTTCTAATCATCCTGGAGTTTTTAATGTATAAAAATTATTTTTCTTTCATGTTGTGGATTACATTCAAATGGTATCTTGAACTAAATTATTAACAATAATGGGCATTTATGGAGATATCACTCATAGATGAAATAAAATAGATTATTTTAGTCTTGCCATATCAGCACTGGTACTTATTCAAAACCATTATGCTTTTTCCTCCTATTAAAATTGATTACTTTGAATTTGAAATTGAGTATTTAAAGACTTAAAGAGGAAGGGCAGCAATATTCTTGATTATGCCACGGGGTGAGGGATTCAGTCCTGAAGGAAAATACTGAAGTTTCTCTATAGTTAATATCTCATCATGGAAAGTAAAAGCACTTGAAATTTTTGGACCAGGATGCAGAGAAACACAAAACATTTGCCAAAGATATAAGCAAAGCTTATTACAAGGTTGGGTTCATTAACAGTACTCACATTAATTTCCGCTGCAGAAAATAAGAGTGTCTTGAGAGCAAGGGCAAAGTTGCCTCATAAGGAGTTTTTCTTTTATTGTGTGAAAACTGCTTCAATACTCAAAGCTTAAGGGCATTTTGCTCTGGCATCACTTTGAAAATGCTTCCTTCTGCTTCAGTTACCAGAGGACGCCTAAGCTGATCTTGAAAGTGTTTACAGACATTGTTCTCATGTTCACAATTTATCAAATGCTTTTGGTGCATTACTAGAGATCTAGGCAACCTTTCAGTGCAAAGGACCATGAAACTACTCTTTCCCTAAGTTTTATAATAGCTTTATTATCTTTATTTAATGTTTGTGTAACTAATGAACCCCTAAAAATAAAACCATAAAATAGCATGATTGATCATTTGACTTAATGAGTTAATATAACAGAGATTAAGATCCAAATGAAGATTGCAGTTTTGCCAATGACTTCTAAAAAATTTTTGAAGTGATCTTCAAATCATGTCAAATATCCTTTATCTATCTTTATTGGTGGTAAATTTTGCTTTTGGAAACAGTTGCACTAAATTATGGGTCAAACTAGTGAATAAGTAAACAATTAAATAATTACATTTCAGTGAAAAAAATAGATTATAAGCTAAGAGGTGTATTTCCATATCTGTTGCAGGTCTGTATTCTGTCGCTGAAGAGAGTGAGGATAATTCAGATGACCCTGAGCGCCAAACAACTCAACTGTGTAAAAATAAGGCACACCCCCTGGAACTTTATAATACAAGTCAAAACACAAATGAGACCTGGCTCATAAAGACCCAAAAGGAAATCAAAGAGTAGTCACAACCCTATGTTTGTTGCCAAATAATGTGTAAACCTTCTATTAAAAATGCTCAGTGAGTAGTTGTATTGAAATGAATTGGATTGAGACAAAACAGTGTTTTCTCTCCAGAGAGAAAATTAGTGAGTATTGATTGACTTTCTCCTTGAATTATTTTCTATTAAGAAATGTATAGACAAATAAGATAAATTATCTCTTTTTACTTATAAAATATTGTATTGGAACTCCTCATCCAGATGAATACTAAGGGGATCTTTCATAGTTCTTAAGAGGCCTCACTCTCTAGGTTTCCATGGTATTAATTTGGGTCTATTTATGTCATTAGAGTACCCTTCTTGTTTTTACCCAAAGTCCGTATCATAAATGACTGTTAGATGTTCTGTGAAGAATACCACAAGATGGCAGTATTTCGGAAATGAATCCTTGGAGAGATTACTTCTGTATCCTATCTAAAATAACATAATAGCTTTGGTTATATTTTTAGGGACTAAAAATATTTAGTTGTCACTTCAAGTGATTAAGAATTAATGATACTATAAAATCTGTTTAGTAATAAGTTGTTTCCTTTAAGTAATATAACTATCAGTTTGATTGTTCCAAAACATTAGTAAGCTTCGTCAACATATAAATGAGTTGAAGCTAAAGAATTGTCAGTAGATTCATAAATCTCATAATTGCTTACATGTTGGTCTATAACTATAACCATATTTTTAAATTGTTTGAAAAAATAACTCATCCTAAAAGACATCAATTATATTTTATTTGTGCATGATTGTTTAATAACCAGTTTTAGAACAAGAAATATAAATTAGCAATTACACATATTAAGTACATCATTTATATTTTTCAAAACAGTTCAGGTTTAGATATCATCGAGCTTCTCAATTTTAATTACTCTCATAAAACTCCAAAATGTTGCTTGTAAAAGAGAATATGGTTTTAACCAAAGAAAATGCTTTCATTTCAGATTTATAAGTATGTAAAATGCAGAGGGTAGAAGGCAGAAGGGTAGCAAATAGCTTTGAAATAAAAACTGTTATTCTCTTAATGCCTGATTTTAATTTCCAATTATCTGCTCAAAATTTTTAGAAAAAAATATTGCTACAGAATAGTCAAATAGTTGATAGAGCTACATCTGGGTGATGCTAATTATTTTTCTGGTGCCAAGACTCCTAGCTGTTGAAAAGTTACCAAAACTCATGGAAATATAATCCCAATATTTTAAATATTGTAAAAGTAGTACCTGTTTCTTAATACCCATCAATATTTAATAGAATATTTCATAATGCAGAACTTGACTTAGGAAGAAAACAAACCCCAATATTTCTATTTGTCAGTGAAAGCTATTTTTAACCAAAGAAAAGAGAAGATATAAAAATGTATTTTCTAAAATAGTATTGCCACTGAGTTATAACAACTTGAATAAATTTCATTGAATAAACTGTAAACTATTTTGTGATGTCTTGCCAGAGGTAGTACTGTGTTTCTTTTGTTTGTTTGTTTGTTTCAATTACTTTACCTCTCTGTTTGCATTAGTTATAATTATCGATATAAATACATGTTAAAAGTTTCAATTTTGAGTACAGCTGTGTAATCTGCTGCAATGTTAACCCAAGTACAGAGTTTGCATGCTTGCTAGGGTTTTGTTCCATGATATGATGTAATAACCTCTCTATTGTCCCTAATTTATCCCAGCAATCATCCCTTGTGCTAAAATTGGTTGTATAATATGAATACCTTGAGTTTTGTATTCAGAAAATGCTAGTTAAAAGTGTACCCCTCTGAGTAAGATACAGTTAAACTACAAACATCTGGGAAGATGTAATCAGAAAAAAAGTTTAATACTACAAGATAGAGTATATCATGTACAGTGCGTCATACTTATTGGTGCAGATGTTACTCATTAAGCAGATGTCATACTTAACATACATGATTTTCTCCGCCCTAAAAAAACTAGTAGTTATCCATCATGAAAGAGATGCACAGGGTAAATTAGATCCTTAGAACAAAGAGCTGAATATCCCAAATAAAGACATTAGACATTTTTAGTACATATCAAAGGGAAGCAAGCATTCTGCCATTCTTTCAGTATTTTATTATTAAAATTTAACAAGCATGAAGAAGTTTGAAGACATTTTGAGAATTTTGTATTGATAATTAAACACTCACTTTTTAGATTTGACAATTAAATTTTTATACATACTATACATCTTTCCACCTTTCCATTGCTGTAATGATCAGTCAATATACCCTACTGTGTATTTCAAATTAAGTTGTTGATACCCATATACTTTCTTCCAAATATTTAAGCATGCATATTATCAACTAATGTTTAATATTTGTAAACTGCTTAGGTAAATTTTATACACAACTGAATGCACAGATCTTAATTGTAGATGTCTCAGATATTTTGGCCAATCCATTCACCTGTGAAATCCAAATATTTAACAAATTGTAAAATGTTACCATCACCTGAGAAATTTCCCTCTTGCTCTTTCAAAGTCAATACACATTCTCACCACCCCAAGAACAACGATGATTCTTTTGAATTTTCTCTACCATAAATCAATTTTGCTTTTTCCAGAAACTGAGAAAAATAGAAATAAACATTATGGTAAACATTATGTGTTATTCTATATAATGGTTTTTCATTCAACATAATATTTTTGAAATTAATATTTGTTGCTGCCTAAATATTTTCTTTTTTATTGCGTAATAGTATTCCATTGTATGAATATGCAGCAGATTTTTAAAAATCTATTTCCACACTGAATGACTTTCTGCTGTTTCCGTTTGGAATGAAGCAATTATGAATAAATCAGCTTTGTTTTTTCACATTTTTTAAAATTTTTATTCCCCTGAGCAAATATCAGAAACTGAAATTGTCAGGAAGAGGTATGCTACGATTATAAGAAACTATCAGGCTTTTTGCCAAAAGTTAAGGTGCTGAATTCAGGTCCAGCTAAGATGTCATAGATTCATTTCTCCCTGTTCCTCCCCATTAAGTACAATATAAAACCTGTGAATAATGCAAGAAGTAACCAAAAGAACTCTGCAAGGTGGTAAGGGAAAGGCAAAGTGGTTTGGAATACCAAGACTGAAGAAAGAACACAGTGCTAGGATGTTGTATGTGTCTCCACTAATAGAAGGGGAAGACTAGGTCTGGCATTTCCCAGTCCCCAGCCTAGGAAGAGCAGGCAGTACAGATTGCCTTATTCTTTCCTCTTACCCAACAAAAGTCATCTGACAACAAGCAGTATTGTATCACCATCAAGGAAAATCAGAACCTATTACCAACAAGCAACCATAGGAAGTACTCTCTTTTCCTACTAGATCTGAACCTCCCCTCCTCCCCAGCCACCCCTTCCCCTATGGCCTTCCCTCACTGAGAGATACCACAGCAGCCAGGCAGCAGAGTAAAAAGAGACTAGACCAAAGCAACTGGAGAAATATGCTGGATCCATAGATTGGAACACTAATTATGATTATGCTGTTGATTCTTTCAGGCATAATTAATGGATTCAATGCCATTTCAGTCCAAATTCCAGCAAGTTACAGTATAGATATTGACAAACTGATTCTAAACAAGATTCTAAACTGAAAAAATGCTTATCTATGTACAGCAAAATGAATATATATATATATCTTATATGTCTCATAAAAATGAGCTCAAATACACAATAGACCTGAATATAAAATGAAAACCACAAAAACCTCTGGAAGGTAACATAGGAGTAAATCTTGGTGACAATGTGTTTGGTGATAACTTTTTAGATATAACACCAGAAACACTATCCATGAAAGGAAAAATTGATGTTAGGCTTCATTAAAATTTAAAAAATTTTTGTTCTGCAAAAGACAGTAGTAAGAGATTGAAAAGACAAGCCACAGACTGCAAGAAAATCTTTTCAAAACACGTATGTGATAAAGGCCTGGCATCAAAAACATTCAAAGACCTCCAAACTCAACAATGAGAAACAAACAATCCAATTTAAAAATGGGCAAAATGTCTAAACAGATACATCATCAAAGAAGATATCATTTTTCTTCTGGGATCGCAAATTAATACAGCAATGCCATAATAATCTACTAGAATGGTGGCTGGACTGGAGATAGAGTGGGGGTTGGAGGGGTTGGAAGTGTGGCCGTAAGGGCAGCATAAGGAAACCTTGTGAGGATGTGAATGTTCTGTATTTTGACCGTATCAATGCCAATATACTAATTGTGATCGTGTACTATAGTTGTAAAAGATGTTACCAATGAAAAAACTGGTTAAAGTGTTCATAGGATCTCTCTATTTTTTTTTTACTTACAACTGTATGTAAATGTATAATTTTATAATTAAATATGTATTTATTTTTAAACATATGGACCACAGTAATTCAAAACAATTTGTAAAAGACCTTTCCTTTTCCATTTGAATTGTTTTATTTATTGAAAATCAAATGATTGTATAAGTGTAGGTCTATTTCTGGTCTTTTTCTTCCATTGATCTATTTGTCGATCTCATGTAAGTAACACACTCATTATGCTAAATGTATAATAATTCTTGATGTCTAGTAGTGCAAGTCCTTCAAATTTGTTCTTCTTTATAAAGCTGGATTTGAACTTTCTAAGTCCTCTGCATTTCCATATTTTAATGGGGGAATATCAATTTCTTAAAACAAATCTAGTGTTATAATGCCTGAGACTTTTTATAGATCAATTTGGGAGAAATGGCATCTTAAATCTTCCAATCCATAAATATGAAAATATTCCCAATAACACTTAATTTCTCTCCACAGGGCTTTGTATCATTCAGCATAGTAGTTTTACTCCAATTTATTCCTAAACTTATTTTCTGGAGCTACAATGAATTACTTTTTTATTTTCAAATTCTTCATGCTACTATATAAGAATTTACCTAATCTAAAACTTTGTTATATTTACTTATTATTCATTTAGAGTAGTTCTTCTTTAGGTCACTTAAGATTTTCTATGAAAGCAATTATGTCATCTGCAATTGTCCACTGCTGTAAAGGCTAGGACCTTCAGTAAAATGTTGAATAGAAATGGCAAAAAACAGATGTCTTTCTCCTGTTCTTGAGATTAGAGGGAAATATTTATTATTTTATCATTAAGTATAATTTTATTTGTATAAATTCCAAATAACATTTTTAATTGTCTTCAATAGTTATAGTATATTTTCTTCTATACTTAATTTTCTGAATATTTTAACCTAAACTGATGTCGAATTTTTTCAAGTGATTTTGCTTCATTTATTAAATGATTATATAGCTTTTCATCTTTATTCTGTGTATCTGGTAGTTAGATAGGTTTACTTTTTAATTTAAAACTCTTTTTATGTTCTTGGAAGAAATTTCTTTCTGTTATGGTCTATAATTATTTTTGTATACTGTAAAATTAATGTTTTAAATATTTTGATAGAATTTTTCTATATTCATGATAGATACTAGTCCATAATTTTCCTCTTCATTTGTAATATCTTTGTGAGTTAGTATTAGGTATATGGTATCTTCAGAATAAGTTTAATGATGCTTACTCCTCTTTTATTTTTAAAATAAATGTGTGTCTTATTTATTAAATATTTGATACAGATTACAAATTGCTGTAAATTGTTGTTTCCCTCTTTTCAAAAATCATTATTTTGCATTGCCTAATGGACAATGTCTGAAAACCTTGATTTCATGTGTTTACACCCGTATTTTTTGTTGTTTCAGTCAGGATTGTAAATTCCATCCGTAATACTTCACTTTGTCAGGAGCAGATATCCTTGTTTGCATTTTTTTCTCTTTTAACTAGCTAATAGGCTTTTTTCTGTGCTTTTTTCCACTAGCTGGTAGATTTTTCCCCCTTTCTGGTAAAGTTGGAAATAAAGCCTGGAGCTAAAGCTCACATGAGCATACTGTTAATCCATGAGACTTCAATTTAGGGAAATCTTCTGTAAAAGAAATAAGGAAGTGAGGAAGAAATGGAGCAAAAACAAATTCATGAAAGTATCTTGCACAATTTGCCAAAGATTTTCTCTGGTTGCTCAGACACATGAGATATCTCTGCAGAGGCTATAAGTAAACACTTTCTTGCTAGTGGTCCATTAAAGAGAAAAAAGGTGAATGCTTTATAGGATAGCTCTTTCCAATATCCTGTAACCTTATGGCCAAGTCTGCTCCTCAAAATATTATTCCTTCTGTGCTGATGTTGTAGTATTCAGTGGTGTCATGTAATTGCTGAGGAAGCTGCAAACTTAGTGGACCCAGTTGGATCAGAACTGGGTTGCTGGAGTTGCAGAATGTGTGACTGAGATTAAACCATAGCCTATCCCTTGCCTCCAGGTACAGCTGAGACAATCAGCAATAGAAGGATATAAAGTCAGTGCAATAGGGATCTAGGACCCCAGAAGTGATGTAAGTCTGTGTGACAGCAGCTCTGGCCAATAAAATAGACAAGGAGTTTAGGCCCCTTGGTCTGATGTGATGAAACAGGTCTGGAGTGGCAGATAAAATGAATCTGCTACAGTACTTGAACAACTCCTCCCTTAAACTTTAGAAAAATAATAGGTAAGGAGTATTTGGAAGTATTAATTAGATATGTAAAACAATGGAAGTAAAAAATTATTATTTAATATTTTAATTTGCAGATACTGCTCCTATCTATCATTTATATAGGTATATATGTGCATATATATATGACTTTTCATTCTTAATTAAGATTTTTTAATTACTTCTCTCAGAGAAGTTAGAATAGAGAGATATAGATATATAGATATAATGTTTTCATAAGTAGTTCCTGCCATTTATTTCAAAGTAAATTTCTAAATCTGTTGATCAGCCTTAATTTGTTTTTTTGTCTGCCTTTCAGCACTTGTTTTATCTACCTTGGGTCTAGATGCCATTCCTTTTGAAAGTAATGGTATAAAAAGCCACACACACCAAGCTGTTATGAGCTATAAAATTTGAAAAGAGCTAAAATCTGTGTTGTGTCTAGGAGTAAATATTTGCTGTTGATTCCCTTTAATGGTCACCTAGAGATCCCATCAAAGATATATGTAATAGCAAATATGAGGTTGCCAGATAATAAACCCTGAAATTCTGAATAGAATGGAAGAATAAGTCTCGACTAGGAAATAAAGATGGAATCTTAGAATTATTTCTTGTTGGGTCTCTTTAGTCACCCTACCTCTGGAAAATAAATAGGCTTATATGTAGAAAGATAATTGAAAAGTGAGATTTAAAAGTTAAGAGGTGCTCTTATGTAAAATACATTTTTGAGTATTATTTCATAAAAATAATTTATAAATAAACAATATTTTACTTAAATATAATTTCAAATTAGAGTTTGAGAAGATAAACAATGGAAATTATTTAAAAGACATATCCTAGGTTTAAAATAGATGGAGGAGACAGATTTTCAGTATCTTATCAGGAGAAAATGGTCATAGCAAAAAATTATAATACGGTGGATAGAAGATAAAAAAAACTGAGCTCTAAGATTAATTCTAACTATATGCTTAATAATGGAAATGTTATATTTTCATATTGTGAAAGTGAAATATGACCCTTAACAAAACCTAACTTGGAAAATAGTCACTTTAAATATCTAACTTCTGGTCTGATATTTCTTGAAAAATAAGACTTCATTGTCATTAAAGGAAGCTAGTAACTAAATTAAGCTCTTGATTAGAAAACATAAGTGCAGAAAAATTAAGTGTTAATTTAACATTTATATAATTATTGAAAAAATAAATTCAAATGTTGATGCTTCTGACTTAACATCTAGCTCCAGTATTATTTCCTACATGAAACCTGTTTTTACTTCCCAAATTAGACATTTATCCTTGCTCTTCAATGCTCATTTAATTGTTACCCATTTATGAAATTATCTTTTTTTTTTCTTGAGACATTGTCTCGCTCTGTCACCCAGGCTGTAGTGCAGTGACACAATCGTAGCTCACTGCAGCCTAGATCTCCAGGCTCAAGTGGTCCTCCCAGCTCAGCCCCGAATGAAATTGTCTTTCATTAATCTATTCACAACAAATATTAAGCTCCACAACAGGATAAAAGTTGACAAATATTTTGAATGTTTACTCTATGCCAGGGATTTTACTAGCCACTGTGATTTTAAAAAGACACAGCCATTTCCTTAATAGAATTTCCAGCCCTGTCATAAAAAAATAGAATTAAGTAAATAATAAACATTAAAATAGGTGAAAACAAAATGGGTTAAATTTTCCTACATAAAAGTCACTTGACTTTTCACAGATTGGTTATTTGACAATTTTAAATTACTAAAATAAAATGGGAAGTAATATATATCACTATGATAAAGTATGTCTCTCTTCAGTAAATGTCAATTGAAATAGCAAAAGGCACAGTTGCTTTAATGGTGTATATCAGTATTTATTTGAGCAATTCCTTTATTAAAGTTATGTGTTTTATGCACATGTGCATGTGCAAACATAATATTCATGAAAATTTATATTTCTTTTACAAAATGAAAACCATTTAACTCACATGAAGATTAACAAACAGAATCCAACTAGCAATTCATCATGCCCCCTTCTATTGACTCACCACTCCAACAGTAACTACTATTTTGACCTGTAATGCTGTAAATTATTTTTGCTTGTTTTTGAAGTTTATATATAGACAACCATACATGATATACACTTGTGTCTGGCTTCTTTCAGTCAACACTACTTTTGTGAATTTCAGTCTCTGTATTAGTCTGTTTTCACACGGCGATAAAGAACTACCTGAGACTGGGTTATTTATGAAGAAAAGAGGTTTAATTGACTCACAGTTCTCCAGACTTCACAGGAAGCATCACTGGGAGGCCTCAGGAAACTTATGATCATGGTGGGAAGCGAAGGGGAAGCAAAGCTTATCTTCTCATGGCAGCAAGAAAGAGAGAGAAAAAAATGGGGAGTGCCACACACATTAAAAAAAAAAAACAGATCTCAATAAAACTCCCTCACTATCACAAGAACAACAAGGGGAAAGTCTGCCCCCAATTCAGTCTCCTCCCACCAGGCCCCTCCTCCAATGCACAGGGATTACCATTCAAGATGAGATTGGGTGGGGGCTCAGAGCCAAACCCCATCAGTCATAAAAACATGTTCAATTTGTTTCGTTGCATTGTTCTCTAGTATTGCATGATCTAAAATATACCACACTGTAATAATCCATTCTCCTAGTGATGAATATCTGAATTGCACCCAATCTTCAGCTATTAAGAAAATTGCTGCTATTAGCATATATGCTAGTGAATATGTATTTATATTCGGTACACAGCTAGAAGAATTACTGGGTTCTTATAAATGACTCAAAGTTAAAAGTAATACTCTCAGGTTTGGGATGCTAAATGATAAGATATTAAGGCCAAGAAAAATGATCAATCCAACACACATGCAGATACTTAATGAGAACAATATTGACATTTATTTTTCTTCAACCAGCCAAGTAGGTTTTGAGCCAGTGGAAAGAGAAAAACGCTATAGGGGCCTACTATCTTGTCAGAAACAGTCTGCCACTGCTTGAGCCACTGCTATGTCAAGAAGTGTGACCTCTGTTAGCAAGATATTCTTTCTATGACTTGCAGAAAGAGGTTGAAGTATCCTAATGATATGTTGCCTCAGTCTGAAAAAGTTTTTCAGTATTCTTCATCAGGAATGCTCCATAAGTGATGATCAATGACAGTTTGGTTGGATGGGCCTTAATGCTAAAACTTGCACTTTGAGCAGCCAAGTGTCTAAGCACAAACTTTATCAATGTTCAGCGCTATTCCAAAATTTCTTTCCAAAGCAATCATCTTGTTTACATTACTTATTTTATGGTAAAAACTTGTTTTTAATTTTTTAAAACTTTTCTCAAAACAACATGTTCAAACACAAGCTTTACAGAAATATGTTTATACTATTTCTTAAAAACATGTTTACAATTTGGTAAGGTAGAATGAAAACACTTTCAACACAGATTTATTTGGATGGAGGAGGAGAATTTCTTTTTAGATTCATATACAAATCATGAGATTCACAAGCCATTTCTGGGAAGTTTCATCTATATTTTCTTGATTCTCACATGTCCACATCATGATTCCATATCTTGGTCACTATTTAAAAGTTTAGTATGCCTTTCTTAATAATTTATGAGTAATAAATTTCTGTTGTACATATATTATCTACATAGTTTTCATAATAGTTGCATTTCCTGGATTTCCATGGATGCAGAGATGTACCTTGTACAGTAATTATACCAGTGCTTCTTAAAAAGTGTACGTATAAGTCATATGTTGTGCAGAGTCTGGAAGGATGTTATAATATTCAAAATATTTCTGATTTTTAAAAAATGCTTTTACATGGGCCAGGTTATATAATTTGGATAATTTTAGCTCAAGTATCAGTTTAGTTCAGATTGCCCATAGTTTTGAGAGTTATATTATTATTGCCATTTTTTTGATGTATTGGGTATTCTGCTCCTTCTTGATGCTGAATCCCCTACAATTGACCAGCCTAAGTTTGGTTTTGTTGTTTATCTGTTAAATAAATTTGCAAGTTTATATCTGATGAGTGAAATACAGTCAAGTAATTACATCTTTCCTAATTATTCATTAGTGAACTGTACATCTAGGCTATACCAAGTTTGCTTTCTGTAACATTTACTTCTAAGGGTAATATCTGACATGCCTCCTCAAAATCTATAGTGCTATTCTCAGGTTTCATAAAGTAATAGCTTGCTCCTAACATATGCCAAAGTTTTCTAGAACTCTATCATCTATTTTTGTTGAGGCGGCTTTTTTTTAATATTACATAGTCATTATTTGAAGATTTGAAACAAATATCATAAATATTCTTGGCCTTAAAATAGATAAAAGAGTAGAGGAATATTATGGTAGTCTTGAGCAAAGCATGAGTTATGAGCTTCATAATTGAATGCATTAATCAAATATTTTCATAATGTGTTCTTACAACAGGGTAGAATGGCTTTAGTATTAATATTATATTTTCCATGGCATGATCTGTTTTTCTACAGCTACTCAGCTTACTCAGCTTATTCAGGGACTTCTCTGGCTATTACCTCCCCAGATATCACATATAATTTTTGTCTTTTTCCACAATTTATACATATATTTAGAATTATGCCTACTTTTCCTAATTTTTAAGGTGGATCTTTTCTAGGAGAAAAGTGGGGAATAATACTGTAGAAGGTAAATTTATCTTTTTTTATATATTCTTATTCACTTGAATATATATTATTATAATAATAATCACTTGAATATATTGTAGAAGGTAAATTTATCTTTTATATTTTCTTATTCACTTGAAATCTCACAGTTCTTATATCAGTTTTCCATTAATTATTTTGAAACTATTTTTTTCTGTATATCTGTTTTTAGTAGTCTATCCCTCTTTTCTATCATTTTCTTTGTAGTTAGAGGGTACATGTTACTTCTACCTGACATTATTTCTGCCCAGATCTGAATTACCATAGCTTTGAAATAAATCCGTAGATCTGACTGGAGACCTCCACTTTCATCAAATGCTGACCTCCGAATTATTAATTCCTTTGAAGTGGATTTGAGATAATTATTATATACTAGGTAGTGCATCCCTGCTTTGAGGACATGTCCACTATACTTAAGCAATTTTATCTTCATTTAGAATGTGGTAAGAGTTCTTGTTACATTTTTAAAATTCATCTTTATTAATTTTAGCTTGAATATACACATAGGGTACTCTGTAGGTATCAGAGACAGAATCTATGTTTATTCAATTTAAAAAAGCAAATAATAAAAATGTGTTTTCTTATATCCCTATTCTTATCCCTGGGGTGACTTACTGAAAACCAAGTCAAATATCTTATACAAAGTCTGCAACATAGGCATTGAACAGAGGAAAATGAATTTTATCTGCTTATTTATAGGAGAAAGAGGTCTGCCTCCCATTCCCTTCCCAGAAGGAGAAAGCAAAACCTTTGCTTTTGGAAACGTTGGAAAGATAGGATGGAAAGGATCCTGGGTTCTCACTCTAATTTTGGGGAATGTAAATACATCTCACAAAGAGCAAGAGAAAACCTTAGCATATGCAGTTTTAAGATCTAGAGATGCCTTCTAGGTCTTGCCTTCATTTTGCCTTGAAATGGAAGCACATACCTCTGGAGTTAAATAAATCTCCCAAGTTCTCTCACTATCTTTGCAGTTGTAAATTAACTTCCTAAGGCTTGATCTTAAGAATGTAATTACATTTTGTGTCAATTTTGCCTATATTTGTAGTATACATTATCCTCTCTATTTTGTAGGCTGGTGATTATTAGCTTTTTTTCTTAATTATTTCTTATTTTCTGCCTTGGTCATGATATTATCAATAAAATATTCTACTATTATTTCTTCCTTTGAAGTCTGATTTAAATTCTATATAGATTGTTTGCTATTACCAGACTATAAGGTAACCTAGTAACTGTGTTAAAAGCCCCTTTCTTTGTGAAGGCCAAGTGGGGAAGACTTTCCTATGCTACTAGTAATGCAAACTTTATATTAAATTATTAACATGCATTTTTAGGGGCTGTTTAAAATCTCATGTGTTATTTTTTGCTGTGAAGCAGCCCTGCAATTTTAGTGACATTTTCCATTTAAATTCCTAACATCGACAATAAATCTCTATTCTTCCAATAGAGATTGGAAGACTGGCCCAATGGAGAGTTACATGGAAATATTATTTGCCTAATAAGGTTTTAGTCTAAAAGATATTGTATTATTGTTATACCTTCTAATCCTCCTGTAATGTTATATTGACAAGTATTTACAATTTGGTCAATGTAAAGTATTTCAAGATTTCACTTAGTTTTATCTCTTTTATGAGCTCTGTTAAATTGTGTTTGTTTCCAATTTTCCTGAGATTTTTTTCTTCAAATAGTATTCATTCCTATTACACATTCATAAATTGGTGCTTTTTACAATGTTATAGTTTCTTAATGACTATACTAAAAATTGTCTCCATTGTTCCATTTCCTAGTTATTGCTTTTCAGGAAGTCTCATTTTTATGTTTTATTTTTATTCTCAATGACTTGCTTGCTCTAGAATTATTATTACTTGTATGCCTATTCAATATATTATTGTTTGATTTTCTTCTTTATCACTTTAGGAATTATATGTAACAGTTGTGGTTGTATAGACAGAATTGTCATCTGATGTGACCAAAATCTGAGACTCCCAGGTATATAGGTCATATATTTCCTAATCTGAGGGTTTATTTAGATTGGTTCCAGTCCTGAACTCTATAGTGCACTGCATTTTTTTTTCTACTTTGTGTTTTTGTTTTGTTCTCGCTATTTTTTAAATCTAGGTTTTGGTTACAATCTACAATCCTTGGTTTCTCTGCCAGGACTTTTACATTGTTTTTTCAGATTATCTGAATCATAGCAGTGTTTTTGTGTTAGTGGCATAAAGTTTTTTCAGTTAGGGCATTTTCTTGTTTTCACTCCCTCTTTTGTCCACTATGTTATTTATCATTTTTATTATATCTAAATATTATTTTATACTATCTATCGGTAACACACTTATTTTGCTTTTAGAAATGCAGGTATCTATTGCGAATTTCAAGATATTTTTCTCTACATTTCTTTTTTTGCCATTATATTCATTTTAGTTAATTTTATTTGAAGCTTAGGGGTACATGTGCTGGTTTGTTACATAGGTATACTTGTGTCATGGGGGTTTGCTGTGCAGATTATTTCATCACCCAGGTATTAAGCCTAGTACCCATTAGTTATTTTTCCTGATCCTCTCCTTCTTTCCACCCTCCACCCTCAACCCTCCAAAAGGTCTCATTGTGTGTTGTTACTGTCTATGTGTCCATGTGTTTTCATCATTTAGCTTCCCAGTCAGGGCCTTTAGCCACTCCTGTGGATGTTCTGTGACCTACAGAGATTTGAAAACTCCCTGAGATGAAACTCCCAGAGGAAGGAGCGAGCCACCATATTTGCTGTTTGAGTGACGTAGCAGCTCTAGCCTTGGGGCTTTGGAGAGGCGAAGCTGACCAGGTGGTGGAAGCGGTACCCTAGAACAGCACAACGACCCCACAAAATGTAGCCAGACTGCTTTTTTAAGCGGGACCCCAAACTCATTCCTCATCACTATGTGGAGCCTCCCAACCGGGGTCTCTGACTACCACAACTTGTGTTCTCAGGCTGACAGAGGCTTCAGGTCTCCTTGGGACATAACTCCCAAGAGGAGGGGCAGGCCACCCTCTTTATGTTTCTTCACAGACAATGGCTGAACACGTATGTGCACACACACACATACATATCTGTGTGTATGAATAAATGTATATTTTTTATATTTAATTTTAACTGCATAATATTTATCCTGTGCCATATTCTCAGTCATTCAGAAGGCATCTATCAATTCCTCAATTTTTTTCTATAGGAGCTATAATGCTATGTAACTTAGTTTTGTTTCTTAGTACAGTTCTCATTGCTGTCTTTTTAATTTGTTCTGTTTCTTCTACACACAGAGGTCCTTTATACCTTTCTGATTGTGACTACTATATCCATTCCATCATTCCAATGTGGTTATTAATTCAGTGGCTACTGTTATGATTATTAATGGCTTCGTTAGGCCCTGGCCATCAATGTTTCCATTGTTTGAATACATACCTCAGTAGAGACCTGATATTATTTTTGTGCATGACTATTGATTTAATTTTTAATTATATCCATCACCTCTAGTTTTACTTCTTGATCTGTTAGAAAACCAGTATCGTCTTCTGTTAAATATTAAGTAGGAGTCATGGAACTTTGAATTTTCCTGACTCATGGCAGAATCCTTTCCTTGAAATTTATAGATTTGCCCTAACGTATGCTCTCATTCCTAAGACTTTTGTTTTGGGGACTTCTTTTGCTTTTGATGTTTTCTTTCAAATAATTGTCCTACCTGCCAGAAACCCATCCTCATCATCCTTTATCCCAGGTAGACAACTCATAGAATTACGATCACATAAGTAATCATTTGGTAGACAGTTAAGTTCTTATATTTCAGCTACATTTCCTGCCCTACCTTCCTGTCTGTCAACACTGTGCCGGTGTGTCCGGAATTGGTGGGTTCTTGGTCTCACTGACTTCAAGAATGAAGCCGCGGACCCTCGCGGTGAGTGTTACAGCTCTTAAGGTGGCGCGTCTGGAGTTTGTTCCTTCTGATGTTCAGATGTGTGTGGAGTTTCTTCCTTCTGGTGGGTTCGTGGTCTCGCTGGCTCAGGAGCGAAGCTGCAGACCTTCGCGGTGAGTGTTACAGCTCTTAAGGTAGAGCGTCTGGAGTTGTTCGTTCCTCCCGGTGGGCTCGTGGTCTCACTGGGCTCAGGAGTGAAGCTGCACATCTTCGCGGTGAGTGTTACAGGTCTTAAGGCAGAGCCTCTGGAGTTGTTTGTTCCTCCCGGTGGGCTCGTGGTCTCGCTGGGCTCAGGAGTGAAGCTGCAGATCTTCGCGGTGAGTGTTACAGCTCATAAAAGCAGCGTGGACCCAAAGAGTGAGCAGTAGCAAGATTTATTGTAAAAAGCGAAAGAACAAAGCTTCCACAGTGTGGAAGGGGACCCGAGCGGGTTGCCAATGCTGGCTCCCGCAGCCTGCGTTTATTCTCTTATCTGGCCCCACCCACGTCCTGCTGATTGGTAGAGCCCAGTGGCCTGTTTTGACAGGGCGCTGACTGGTGCATTTATAATCCCTGAGCTAGATACATAGGTTCTCCACGTCCCCATCAGATAGTTAGATACAGAGTATGGACACAAAGGTTCTCCAAGGCCCCACCAGAGCAGCTAGATACAGAGTGTCGATTGGTGCACTCACAAACCCTGAGCTAGACACAGGGTGCTGATTGGTGTGTTTACAAACCTTGAGCTAGATACAGAGTGCCAATTGGTGTATTTACAATCCCTGAGCTAGACATAAAGGTTCTCCAAGGCCCCACCAGAGCAGCTAGATACAGTGTCCATTGGTGCACTCACAAACCTTGAGCTAAACACAGGGTGCTGATTGGTGTATTTACAATCCCTGAGCTAGACATAAAGGTTCTCCAAGGCCCCACCAGAGCAGCTAGATACAGAGTGTCGATTGGTGCACTCACAAACCTTGAGCTAAACACAGGGTGCTGATAGGTGTATTTACAATCCCTGAGCTAGACATAAAGACTCTCCACGTCCCCACCAGACTCAGGAGCCCAGCTGGCTTCACCTAGTGGATCCCACACTGGGGGTGCAGGTGGAGCTGCCTGCCAGTCCCGCGCCGTGCACTCGCACTCCTCAGCCCTTGGGTGGCCGATGGGACTGGGCGCCTTGGAGCAGGGGGTGGTGCTCGTCGGGGAGGCTTGGGCCGCACAAGAGCCCATGGAGTGGGTGGGAGGCTCAGGCATGGCGGGCTGCAGGTCCCGAGCCCTGCCCCGCGGGAAGGCAGCTAAGGCTCGGTGAGAAATCGAGCACAGCGCCGGTGGGCTGGCACTGCTGGGGGACCCAGTAAACCCTGTGCAGCCACTGGCCCGGGTGCTAAGTCCCTCATTGCCCGGGGCCAGCAGGGCTGGCAGGCTGCTCCGAGTGCAGGGCCCGCGAAGCCCCCGCCCACCCGGAACTCCAGCTGGCCCGCAAGGGCTGCACGCAGCCCCGGTTCCCGCTCGCGCCTCTCCCTCCACACCTCCCTGCAAGCTGAGGGAGTGGGCTCCAGCCTTGCCAGCCCAGAAAGGGGCTCCCACAGTGCAGTGGTGGGCTGAAGGGCTCCTCAAATGCCACCAAAGTGGGAGCCCAGGCAGAGGAGGTGCCGAGAGCAAGCGAGGGCTCTGAGGACTTCCAGCATGCTGTCACCTCTCACCGGGTTTCTAAGTTTAGGTTTAGCAAATCAAAAGGCAGGGAACATAAAAAGATATCACTGATGACAAGCACATACTCATTTAGTGCAATATTCACATTTATTTTCATTCAACAACCTGAGGAAGCGAATTAAGAACGAGAAGGAACAGAATTTGAGACACTACATCATCAGGAGTGGTCATCCTCTCACTGCCTTTGAATCACGGACACCTTTGAATCACAACAGAAATAATACTGAACCCCACTACCAATATTTTCTTTTTCCTGACTGAAAAGGACATTGAAATAGATTTACAGTTAGCATTTTACCATTTGCAGAATATCTGATTCTTCATGAGAGACATAGAGAAATTAATGTTTGGTGCTTGATTCTCAGTGACAGTATGACTGACCAGGCTAGTGTTAAAACCTTTACTAAGGGCCTGGGGGGTTTTAGGAGCGAGGGATCATTGCATAGAGCCTTATTACTGCTTCCTCAAGCTTTCTTTCCAGTGTAAACCTCTTGTTTACACCAGGTAAAAACATGTTTTTCACTTTTAAAATCTTCTCAAAAACAACATGTTCAAAAACAAGTTTTAAATAAATATGTTTATTACATTACCTAAAAACAATGTTTTCACTTTGACAAAGTAAGATGGAAACACTGCCAAACAAGTTGCACATTTTAGGGCACAGGGAAATGAATCATGCTTCATTCATTTTCATGCAAATTATGTACATTACATGTATGCATATGTTTAGCTACAGTAAGTAAAATAAGTGGCACACAGTTTCCTAAAGTGGTTATACCAATCTACCCGGCCAACTCCGCATATGAGAGATCCAGCTGCTCCATTTTCAAATCAAGACATAGTATTTCTATTTTTCAGTTTCTTAGTTACAATGGTATGTGATGATATAAAATATTTTAATTGCAATATCTTGATTACCAATAATGCTGAATATCTTTCTTTTACGTTTATTTGTGAAGTGTTTGCTTTGCCGATTTTTCTATTTGGGTTTTGTATTTGTCTGTTTTGCTTATTGATTTGAGGAAGTTCTTTCAATACTGTTGATACAAATTCATTGTAATTCAGCTGTTTATAGAATCTTGTGAAATTATTCAAGTCATTTCAATAATTTGAGACTCATTTTATTTCCCAGAAAAAGGACCATTTTGGTAAGTGTTTCTGTGTACTTGTAAAAGGCATATTCAGAGTTGTTAGTTTCAGCATTCTAGATATGTAAACTATGTCTTGTTTTTGAATTTTGTTGTTAAATATTCTATATAATTACTGACTTTTTACTACTTGCTCTATCTGCTAGCAAGTTTCAACATGTTACAATCTGATACTATAATTGAGCATTTGGTATTTTATTTTCAGATCTTTTTAATCTGATATTTTTTCCATTATATTTAAAGCTTATGATTTGTATGTATGTGTATGGTTCCATTTTGGTTTTCTTGTTATTCAACTATAAAAATTGTTGTCTTCTAGTGGAATACGTATACTTTCAATGTATACATTGCTATATTTGAGTTTTTGTATGCCATCTCTCATTTATTTTCTTATTTGACCCACCTATTTAATAACGTCATCTTCCTCTTCTTCAAGTAAAACTCTGACATTAGTAAAACCATGTATGTCATCATATTGCTGTGGAGACTAAATGAAATAAGCATAGGGTATATTTAGCAGACTCTGATTCATTTAGTCTTCATCATAATATTATACATCATATTACTAATGTTAGAGTTTCAATTGGACAAGATGAAAAAGTTCTAGAGGTAAATGGTGGGGATAGTTGTATAACAATCTGAATGTACTTAATGCCACAGAACTGTATATTATCGTATGGTTAAAATGGTAAATTTCATGTTAATATGTTTTATCACAATAAAAATTTGGAAGTAAGGCAAATAACTAAATAACTAGCCCAGGATCACATACCTTGTGCTGTATTAAAACTGGAATTTAATCTTATATCTATCTGACTCAAAAAAATGCATATTCTTAACTGATATGGTGCACTTTGATATCATTTAAAATGGTATTTATGTAAATTACAGCTCCCAGTGAAATAGGTTGTATTTAGAATGATATAATTTCTACTAAAAAAACTGAAAAATAGAAATGTTCTGCAAAAGGAGACAATGCTGTTGTGTAATGAAAAAATACCTCAATTGCCATATAATTAAAATCTTGACTAGATATTTGTTCTAGGGAAAATAACTTAATTTTCCAGGGCCTCAGATTCTTGATCTATAAAAGTAGGAAAACACTTTTACTAATTACTATGTACACCTTATATGACAGTTAAATTCAACAACTGATGGTTCATATTCGCTTAAAGATATATTAACTAGAAAAGCTGACACTAGTAGTTGATTGCTTAAATGTATAATGATTGGTTATTGTGTTTGTACTAAATTATGTTAATTAATGTTGGGCTCATAAAACAATGCCCCAAAATATGATGCTTTGGCTTTCTGAGTGCCTTTGATTAAAGAAAATTGAAAGGCATCTGAAATAAACCCCCAAACCAAGGTCTCTCTACAACCTTTCCCCAGCACCCTGTATCTCTGATCTTCTTTCTTTCCCAAAGTGCTGGAAAGGATTTGCTCTGGAGTTTTCTTAACTGGCTAGAGAAGCTTCATTCCAAAAGAAATGCTAGCGTCTTAAAACCCCTTCCCCAGGTATCTCATCAGATAACCAGGAAAGTTTAACCATTAGAAAAGAGGAGAGACTGGGAGACATCACCATGCACAGAAAGAATTTACACTAATTCTTCTGAGGGTAGCTCTGAGTGGTTGCCTGGAAGACTTATCTGAAGCATAGGACACCCTTTGTTCACAGTGAAGTTCCACCCTTTACCACCACCTCCCATAGAACTCAGAGAGACTTTGTCCCAGGCTATTGTTCTTTGGGTTCATTCAATTCCATCTGAAAATAATCGACTCCTGTAACCCCTCATCTTCCCTTCCCTTATAAATATGGATATATAAGCATCTAGATCTCATTAAGTTATTAGGTAATTATTTTCCTGAGATTCCCACATGCTTATGTGTATTAAATAAATTTGGTTTGTCTTTTTCTCCTATTAATCTGCCTTTTGTCAGTTCAGCTTCAGCAAACCTTCAGTAGGCAGAGACGAAATTTCCCTCTGGCCCTACACTAAACTAAACATGTAGTTTAAAGGTTTAATTTTTAAAAATACAAGGAATGCGTTTGAGATTTTTTTATATGCTAAAGGAAAAAAAAGTTTTATTTTTTTATTTTTCTATATATTCCGAAATCAAAGGTACATGTAAAAATATTGGTAGACCTAATGGAAGATATGGCCTCAGTTCTTACTCTGTGCCCAAATGTTGGCAATTCTTCAATACAGAAATTCACATTTGATAAAATATTTCAAGATTCTGGAACACAGAATTTACCCTAACTGGAAATATTCATACTACTACTTATTTTAACTCCCAATCACATATTTTTCTCCTTATCTTACTTCACTTAGCCCATTACAAATAACTGAAATTAATGTGTTTTATTTTATGTTACTTTTAAGTTGTGTTAGCTTCTTTAAAGTGGTCCATACCAAAATGTTAGCTAATTTTATTTTATATGGTAACTGTTTTCTTGGTGGTGTTATAAGTTTCAATTAAGCCTCACCTCAAAGAGAAAGGTTAAGTAATAAAGGTATTGTCAACATTGTAGTTTTAATAGTTATTCTTTATTTCCCAATTTATGTCATATTTACACCTATTGATTTTATAATTGAATAGAACAATTTAATTTAGAGACTACAGATATAGGAGATTTAGCTTGAACTTAAATTCCATGTTCCTCACTTATTACAGGCAAGTTATTAACCTCTGAGGCCTTTGATTTCATCTTGAAAATAAAGGTAGTAATATTTATTTCTGCTTTATTCTGAGGAGTAAATGGGAAAGTATATGATAAAATGCAAACTTAAAATGTTATTTTCTGTCACTTTCAGATACAAAATGAAAATTCAGAATTTAACTGACTTTCACAAGTATATTCCAAGTTGGTGGTAAAATAAGCACTAGAATCAAATGTTTGTATTTTTTGAATATTTATGTATAATGCCTTTCGGTTATATTGATAAAAATAATGCATGCTTTTATTGATATGTTAATAGGTTGAGGTGAACAATGTAAAGTTTATTTGTACTCTTCTATTTGTTAGGGCATCTGGAAAAAGCACAATCTCTTTTATATTATAAACTTTTATCTACACAATTTTGTAACATGAATAGAGAACTTCCAATCACAGAGAGAGTAAATAGTGGAGCCAGTATTGGAATGTAGAAAAACATTGACTTTCAAAACTAATTTTTCTAATATATTACTAGGTTCTGTATTACATAGTATGGGATAATTTAGAAATATAACTGATAGAGAATTAGGTTATAAATGGCTAAGTCTGTTTAGAAAAAAAGAGATAAGCACAATAAAAATAAATGAGTACATGTTATAAATAACATTTGAAGACAATATGAAAGCTCATGAAACAGCATGGCTTACTTGACAAGAGAATGGTATAGGCAATATACATGACAGAAATTTAAATGAGGGGAAACAAACCTCTCTCTCTCCCTTCTCAGAACCTGGCTAATAGACTTGGAATGGCAGGTTTGATAGGCTTATACTAGTTCCCCATCCAGGTTTAATTTCTCATATCACCCATTAACTTCAACCTCCCTTTATAACAATATTACCTATGCCTGTAAGGAAAATGTTTCTTCAGATTTCAACTGTTATTATGTACTCTGCAATAGATACTGGATATTTTTTGTACATTTGTTCTGTCAATGTATTTTCTTTTTCCTCTTAGAAACATTCTCTGACATGAATTAAATCTTCGATTAATTGAACTTTGTACAATATCTTGTACACTCAGAATTGCATACACTGGCTTCATAACCTTCTTAGATACTTGTATCAGATTAGGTTTGGCTTAAATATATATCAGGCTAGATTTTTTTTAACTATATACTGCTTATAAGACACATACATAAAATAAAAGGGCATAGCCTTCTATCTGGGCACAACCTTTTGTGTGTGTATGTGATTTTGCCCATCTAAGTGTAAAGATTCGATTATCAAAACAAAACAAAACACACAAACAAAAAACCATGAGGATTTCTATCAGGATTCACTGAGTTATATTTTGGTAGCAAATAAACCTCTAATCCAAATGATGTATGTAATTTGCATGTCTAACATGGATCAGCAGAAGAGCTTTGATGATTATTGTCTGTCTTTCAGATACCCAGATAGATTGAACAACCACTATCTCTTATGTTGCTGGTTACTATGTTAGAAGAAAGAAGCTCTGGGGCATCTGGCATAAGCAATGTATTGTTCCAGCCTAGAAATGACATGTAATAATTCAGCATTCAAATGATCTGTCTGAATTAGTCACATGGACCAGTTACCAGTGGCCTAGAGACAGAAGTAGGGAAAATAGTACATATTTGTAATCAGCACCTCAACTGCAAGACTGGCCTTGCCCAAGTCACACCTTTCCATAGCTGACCACATCTAGAGACTGAGGTGAGGTGAACTAGAGAGGCCTAGCCATTTCCATCACTATTAGGCAACTCTGACAGGCAATCCTTTTTCCAGATATTTTATCCTGTTGGCCAGAGTTTTGACAATTTTGCATCATAGCTTGACTTGATTTCACTCTCTGTCCAATTCTGCTTCCTCTCCCTTCCTTTAAGGTGTGTTGATTAATAATAAACATCTTGTGCTTTAAACTTCATCTCAACAGCTGCTTCTGGTACACCCAACCTGTGATAGTCTGAAATTGATTCAGACCTTGTGAACATAACCATTTTACCTTGAAGAACATTTAATTCCTTTATTACATACACTGTCTAATTCTATTTTTGTTAACTTTTCTTTACTAAGGGTGAGGAAGTACATTTGCCTGTCATTTATTTTACAAAAACAAAAACAAGTATTTTCAATGCTTGAAAGTTAAAAGTCTGGTTTCATGATTTCTCTAAAAATTATTTTGCTATAGTTAATTTAATATTTATTTTTAGTCTGGATTCTGGCAAACATAGTGTTTTTATTTCTTTCTTTATTCATCTATGTGTTCATTTGTGTGACCAAAACTAGATATTTTGTTCCTTAATAGATCGTTTTTCCTTCTACATTAATAGAGCCTTTAATTTTTATCAGTTTTGTACCCACTCAAAATTAACACTATATTTTCCACTATTCCTTTTAGATAGATGTGAACATAGACTAAATTGCAGCCAATAATATAACTATGATAGGTTTGTTGTCCAATGCACTGCAAGTCAATATACTGAGACACTAAGTTGAAGCAAAGAAAGAGGTTTAATTTTAAGGCTGCCAAATGAAGAGGTAAGAGGACTCCTCAAATCTGTCTCCCCAAGGAATTTGGGGCTAGGGTTGGGTTCTTAAGCGTTTTGGTGTAGACCAAAGTGTGGAGACCATTGATTGGTGGAAGAGTGAAGTCATGGAACAGAGAAGTGGAGAAACTGCATTTTCATGCTGATTCAGTTCTGTTGTGGGGGTCTTCAAGCTGTTTGGGGTCAGCTGTTCTGCTGGCATTCACAATCTGAAAAATGGTGATCCTTTAAAAAAAAGTCTTATGATTTTAACATCAGAGATCTTAACTATAAGAACAATCAGGATGCAAATTAATTCTTAAACACAAGCTTTATAGTTCTAATATCAGAATTCCTATCTATAGGGGCCATGAAGATGCAAATGATCAGTATCTAGTGCTACCTGTTAGTTAGAAGGAAGTAGGCCAGAGTGCAGCCTGATTAATGCTTAAATATAGCTATATTTCTATCCAGAATTCTTGTTAGCGCTGTGAGGATGGCTTCAAAAAGATGTATGAGAATGCGAAATTACAACCTCTAGGATAGAAAATGAAGAGGGGAACTTATCATTCACTTTCTAAAAATGCGGAAGTAATGGCTGACATCTAGCCATTGTGGACAATGAGGACAAACGGTATGATCTAGGAATGATGAAGGAAAAAATTGAATTTACTTAATTCTGGACAATGCAGGGCAACACATCGTCCCTGCAAGGCCTAGATTTGGTCTTATATAACACAGAAAATTGTTTTAGCCACCACTAATTTAGACTTACCCTTGTATGCAGCCAAACTTAATTCTTACTGATACAGATCATTTATTAGTTATGTGTTTTGCATGGGAGTATCACTGATTCATAAAAAATTGTTTAAGTAAATGATCAATATATTCACATATAACATAGCATAATGATTTAAATCTTAACTTCGATCCAGTTGGTATGCATTCAAGCACTGGTTCCAACACGTATTAGCTTTATGGCCTTACACACCTTACTAAGTCCCTCAAGGCCTCACTTTTTAGATTGTTAACTTGTGTTAAAAATAGTATCTGCTTCACAGTTTTGTTGGGTGCATTGAATGAGGTAATATATGTCAAATACTGAGCCCTAGGCATAGCACATATTAAAAGCTCATAATATTAGTCATTATTGATTTTCTTATATATATATGTAATGATAAACTATGCTCAAAGTAAATGGATGGCATACTTTTGGTATAGGCAAAAGATAAAAATAAGTAAGCCTATCTATTCAAAGGAACAACCATAAGGCTATTTGATACTGGTGTGTTTAAATCACGAGGGAAAAGATGATTTATATTCCTAAAATGATACTACATAGAGTCCATGATTTTTTTAAAAATCTGCTGTTTTCCCTAGCTATGATGGATATTTTTTTTTGTTTGTTCACGAAGGTATTGTGTCTAGCATTCACAGAAGTAGGACCCTCACTATGGGCAATTTAAAAAAAAAAATGGTGATTCCATAAGGAACACAAAAGCCTTTAAAATATTCTTGCCACATCTTCTCACTTATTTTAACATCCATGAATACATGCAGTCAGAATTCAGCTCTTTGTGTAATTTAAGTGTGACTAAACTTTGAGTAATCAGTTTTGTTCTCTGTATGCTTAGCTTATCTGTCATTCTTGAGGAGAAAAAACTATACCTAGATTATTCACATTCTGTATTGCTAAAAATAAAAATATCCACTCTTTTTTAGATAAAGTACACCATTTATTTCCTATATCATGCTGCTTTAAAGAGTGTATTTTTTTATTTAATGTACTAGTATTAGAAATACTTTCATTAAAATATTTAATTCTTTTAAGACTCCAGGTTATTATAAGCTAAACTTTCTCCTGATACACACTCAAGGGTGATTTCAGGGCCTACCCTGCTATTTCATGTAGTATATAATAAGCAAGGCACTGGGAATCATGATTCTACTAATAACACACTATGAATTTGGCTGTCATGCCAGATTTCTAAGTGTAACTTTCTAAGCAGTAAAATGAGAGGCGTCTTCTACAAAGGAGATTCAGATTTATTACTTAATTTGTTACATGATCTGCAAAATATGAATAATCTACATTATTTCTTACATAACTAGAATTGTGAACTATAGCATGTTAGGTAACACAATATGAATGTTAGCAGCACCAGAATAAATCCTTAATAGTTAAATAACTGTGGGATCTAAAAGTAAGCTTTTATCAATTTGAATAAAGAAATGTAAATACAGTCAGTCAACTGTATTTAATACACTAGATTTCACATTTGTGTATTCAACCAACTGCAGATAGAAAATTTTCAGGGGAAAACAAATGGATGGATGTATCTGTACTGAACATGTACAGACTTTTATTTCTTGTCATTATTCCCTAAACAATATACTGTAACAACTATTTACATAGCATTTGCATTGTGTTACTCATTGTAAGTAATTTAGAGATAATTTAAAATATATAAGACGATTTATGTAGGTTATATGCAAATACTAACACCATTTTAAATCAGGGACTTGAGCACCTATGGATTTCAGCATCCACTGGAGGCCCTGGAATGAATCCTCCAAGGATATTAAGGGATGACTGTAGTTTTACACACTGAGTTAGTTTCTGTGTGTGTGTATAAGTGTGTGTATGTAGCAGGGAGGGTAATTGCAATTTTGATTGTAGCATTAACATATGGTCCATGATTATGGGTAATTTCTCAGTTCAATTTAAGCAGTTTCATAAAAAAGAAAGCATGTTTATAGAGTGACTTAGATCAGAAACATTCCAAAATTTGGCTACATTATAAGAAATATCTGCTATTTATAATGTCAGCACCAAATAACATGGATTTGTTTATTTAGGGATGTATAATACACTTCTGGAACAATCAGTTTCTTCTGATAGTGAATCATCTTAGGGAAACTTTGTGATATATGCAAAGATATTCCATGGGCAATCACAGAAATTTCAAAGATGATTCATGCACATCAAAATCTATAAATCTAATTCTAAAAATGGGATTAGATTTTCTTTGAATGGTTCAGCAATTTTTAAGAACCTGTGATTGCTATATCACCAAAGTAGTTCAGATCAGAATAAGTATATTCATTCTATCAGTACCTCATTCTGCGACCTTGTGTTCAGTTTAAAGATTAGTATTTGCATGTCGTTGAGTATCTCAGCCTTTTTTTTTTGCTTTTGCACTAAAGTTCCAATTTTCTAATAGGTTGATATCTGCCCTATTACTTTTAGTATAATTTTTATATCAATAGGGTTTCATGGAATAGAATTTCCAAATTCTTGAATTCCAAAAATTTTCTGAGTAAGAATTCCAATGAATCTCCTCAGAATTTTGTGAAAAGAAAGCTATGTGACAGCATTAGTATTGCTATAAAAATGGATATCTTTAAAAAGAGGAGGATAAAGATAGATTTATTTAATATCTTACACTGTCAAATCATGCCATTAATTTGAATTGCATAATTAGTAGGAAAAAGAACCTGAGATAAAGACAATGAAGCTAGGCAAACCACTTTCTTACTCTATTAGATAAACTATTGAAAGCTTTTTTGCCTTCTCATGCTAATGTCATAGATCTAATCTAGAAAATAAGTGGGTTTTGTTGTTGTTTTTAGTTGTTTGTTTCTTTTTCTTGTCTATAACACATTTACATATTTCTCACTGCAATGTTATTTGAACTTCTTAGGTCATGATTGTTAACAAGAAAACTAGCAGTATATAGTTGAAAAAACAGATCGTTAGTTTGTTGGTGACAGAACTCAAGGTACTGTTATTAGAAAGATGTTGATTCCTATTCTAGATCATTTATGTTTTCAAATACTTATAGAATGAGTTTCTTAATTTCTATCAAAAAATTTTATGGACTTTTTGTCTGAGTTCACATTGAATATATAAATCAAAATGTAGGAAAACGATACATTATCATTACTATCTTAATATATTAGAATGGTAAGTATTTATTTAGGATTTTATTGTAATATTTTGAAATTTCAATATTTTTCACATTTAATGATTTCAGATTTCAGAATTTCAATGGTTTTCAAATCTACTTATAAAACTTTTGACAATGTTATAAATGGAATTGATTTATTAATTTTATTTTCTAATTGTTTTCTATTGTATATAAACATACTATATATTTGTATACTTGCTTGAGTCTATCAACCTAACTAAACTCACTTATTAGTGCTGATAGTTTTATATGGATTAGTATAATTTCTAAAAAAGTAATGAGATCATCAACATATGTTGATAATTTACTTGTTTATTCAAATTAATGTTATTTTACTATTTTTTATTTGAATATAATGTTAAATAGATGTTTTGAATAAAAGAGAGCGAATAACATTGCCTTATTTTCTGTTTTTTGATAGACAGTTTTAATATTTCACCAAATGCATTCAATAAAATGTTGACTAGAAGAGCCATTCTTCCCTTGAACTCAGCCCATGAAGGAAGTTGTTCAGTATTTCACCATATAACTTATGACATAATAACTTTCTATAATTGTATATTATCTGAGCTTTTTTGTAAATATCTTTTATTAGATGGATGAAGTTCCCTATTAGTACAGAGTTGAGAGTTTTTATTATGGATATGTGTTAGAAGTTTTTCAAATGTTGTTTCTAATGTTTTGAACCGAACTTTTAATTTTTATTTTTTACTTCTTATGATTTATTATCCTGTTAATGGTGTGTGCACTATTTTCAAATGAAAAAAAAGGAAAAGAGCATTTACATCCCTGGAATAATTCACTTGATCATGATATATTGTCCTTTTTATATATTGCTGGATTAAATTTGCTAATATTGATTAGAAATTGAACAATGAGAACACTTGGACACAGGAAGGGGAACATCACACACCGAGGCCTGTTGTGGGGTGGGGGGAGTGGGGAGGGATAGCATTAGGAGATATACCTAATGTAAATGACGAGTTAATGGGTGCAGCACACCAACATGGCACATGTATACATATGTAACAAATCTGCACGTTGTGCACATGTACCCTAGAACTTAAAGTATAATAAAAATATATATATATATAAAAAGAAATTTGGCTTCTATATTTATAAGTGATATTTGCCTGCCATTTGACTGTATTATGCAAAATAAGATTATTTCAAAAATATAATTCATTTTCATGAATCTATGGTACTATTGATATATTTATATATATATTATGATTATAGATACAAATTCATTTTTTTAACAGAAATTAATAAAAGAAAAAAGATAGCCATTTATATTTATCTATTTTTGGTCTTTCATCTTCTGGCATGGCAGTTCTGGAGTTTCAAGTCTGCTTTAGATGAACAGTTTCTAATTTTAGTATGCTTTGTCACAGACTCCAGCTCTTCAACTGCCCTGACCCTTAATCTCTGCTTTTTCAACTCAGTAAGACTGCCATCCTGTTTTGCTTATCTATATTTTTTGGTTCCCCCAACACATACTCTGCTTTTATTTCCCAAGAACTTGACATAGGCCACAAGCATATATTTGGGTAAACAGGGATCTCATTTTGCTTTTTATGTCTTTTTTAAAAATTCAAAGACTCCTATTCAATGAATAAAAATTTTGCCTTATTTATTACAGTTGTGTAAGACAGAAAGATCAATATGCTTCCAATTAATACTATCATGGCTAGATATGGAAGCCACTTTTGCTTGTTGTTTTAGATTTTAATAAGATCTTATATTCTACTTGTCTCTGTGAGAATGGTATGAGACTTTGGCCTTCATTAACTGACTAATTCTATTCTTGTTGTAACAATATAAGGATAATATTGTGAACAAAATTATTACACAATACTTTAAAAAAATCTATGATTGGTAAATTTTATCTGAATAGATGGGAAGAAGCATATGTAAATGAATCTACCTGAGGAAAACATTATGATTTGGGATTCTCTTCATGCAGTGACTGACTTGTAGGGACTCTTGTAACTGAGTATGCCCCTTCCAGAGAAGCATTTAGGGGTTTAAAGAAAATATTTGGCTTTTGTGAGGCATAAGATTTTTAAGTCAAGGTAGCTCCCATCACTGAATCTTAGTTCCATGTATCATGTATCATGTGGACAACTACAAAGGAAACTCACTGAAAAAGAAGAGCATGTTATAATTGTTAATCTAGATCCACCTATGTAGACTGGAACCAAACGTGGCCTATAATATAGTCTTAGAAACTTTTGGTTTCAGCTAATGTCCAGCTGAAACTAAAAGATCTCTTGGTGTTTAATGCCATGAGGCTTTGTGCACAGCCTACATGTTTTTGATGAAGCCAAAATAATGTTTGAAATCCATCATACTAAAATGATCAGTCTGCATTCCACTGAGTCAACAAAGCCATCATACTAACACGGTTATTCTGCATTCCACTGAGTCCAGATCTTACTTCTGCCACATAGCTTCTTAGGCCAATTCATTGTTATTTCTGGGTCCTATTCTTCCAGAGACTAGCTTTTGGCAATGCCTTTTTTTCATCTGCCTCCTCTAAACTGCTTCCTTTGTGGACTGTTTCAACAGCCATACTCCCAAACACAGGGCATTTGAACTTTCTATTTCCCATATCAGAAACTCTGTTGCCACAGATAACTTCATGACTCACTCCTTAAATTTAATGTATGAACATCTGTGCTGAAATGTTTCTGCCCTATTAGAGAAAGAGAAGGAGAGGGGGAAAGAGAGAGAGAGACAGAGACAGAGAAAAAGGGAGGGTAAGGAAAGAGAGAGACAGATTATGTTGAGTATTTGCTTATGTGTTTATCATATATCTCTCCCCTATAAACACACAAATGCACACACACCCCTCATAGGCTGTCATCTGAGGTCCCTGGGTGGTAGAGCTTTGTTTTGTTCTCTGCTTTGTGACTGTCATCAGGAAGAGCACCTGGCTTACTGTCATGATTAATTTTATGGGTCAACTTTACTAGGCCACAGGATTTCCAGATATTTAGTCAGACATTATTCTGTGTTCTGCCAGGGTGTTTTTGGCTGAGATCAACTTCTGAGTTAGTATACTGAGTAAAGCAGCTTGTCCTCCTTAATGCTGGTGAGCTTCCTTCAATCAGTTGAAGGCCTGAACAAATCACAAAAGCTAACCCTCCTCTGAGTGAGAGAGAATTTCTCTTGCTTGACTGCCCTTTAACTGGAACAATTGGTCTTTCCTGCCTTCAAATTGAAATATTGGCTCTTCTTGGGTCAAGACTGCCAGCCTTAGGAGAGGAACTACCCCATCAGCTCTCCTGGGTCTCTAGTTGGCCAACTCACCCTGTTTCTCTGGAGAACCCTAATATACTTACAATAGGTGCTCAGTATACATTTCTGAAAATGTTTCATTTTTTCTTACCCATCAGGACATAAATGTGGTTCCTGGATTCTACTTTTGTAATAAATGAATTTATAATTAACAAACCATAACTATGATATAATTATATCAAAATTAAGCCAGTGTGGTTTAAGAGAAATACAGAGTTTTAACCTTACATATGCTATTATTTCTCTTAGGTAGAAGAAAATGTTATTTGTTATTTTCTGGTGCTAACGTTAAGAATGTAAATATTTTATAACTGGAATATTTTTAAAGAGCTTAATAAATATTGGAAAATGCTAACAGAAGTTTGGAAAGAGTATTTGCTAAGTGTAATAGGAAGGGGAGAAACTTAACTGAAGTAATTAATAGATTTGACTATATGAAATTTAGCTTCCATATGGCAAAAAAATAGCATTTAATGAATTTAAATAAGGAATAGAGGGAAAAATTTTCAATAAATATGAAGTTAAATTAATATTCATTATATATAAAGTACTATTATGATTAAACAAGGAGAACAAAGATATCTATAGAAATTAAGACATGGTAAATAAGGAGCAAATTAAATGGGAATGAAAATGGCTGACCCAGGCAAACATAGTAAGTCTAACTAATAGCCATGTCAAGTGAAGTAAAGCAAAAGTAAAATATGATTTCCACTGTAAGTTTAGGAAAAAAATCATTGTCTGATAATATCTAATGTTTAAAATTGCTATAGTATTTTTGGAGGGCATGTGACAAAAACGCTTACAATTTTTAGATTGCAAAGACGTTCATACATTTAGAAATAGCCATTGAAATCGTGCATCATTTTTGTAAGAGCAAACAAGTAAAAACAGTTATTGGCCAAATTAACTGTAGTGTATCTGTATTATAAAATGCAATTCAACTATTAAAATGAATGAGGTAAATCTATATTATTTTTAGCAAAAATAATGATTTATAGAATAAGGTATATATCTTATTTATGGTTAAAATATTTGTTTAGGCCAGGCGCAGTGGCTCACATCTGTAATCCCAGCACCTCAGGAGGCTGAGACAGATGGATCACGAGGTCAGGAGTTCGAGACCAGTCAGACCAACACGGTGAAACCCCGCCTCTATTAAAAATACAAAAATAGCCAGGCATAGTGGCACGTGCCTGTAATCCCAGCTACTCAGAGGCTGAGGCAGGAGAATTGCTTGAACCCGGGAGGTGGAGGTTGCAGTGAGCCGAGATCGCGCCACTGCACTCCAGCCCGGGTGACAGAGTGAGACTCAGTCTCAAAATATATATATATATATATAAACACGCACACATATATATATATAGAGAGAGAGGCTCTTCTGAAGAAGAAGATCATGTTGAGGAAGCAAACTATGGGAGGATTTACATTTTTAATATATATTTTTCTCTTTAAATGAATGGCATATTGATACAGTTTGGCTCTGTGTCCCCACCCAAGTCTCATATTTAATTGAAATATCCAGGGTTGGAGAAGGGGCCTGGTGGGAGGTGATTAAATCGTGGAAGTGGTTTCTAATGGTTTAGCACCATCCCCCTAGTGCTGTCTCATGATAGAGTTCTCATGAGATCTGGTTGGTTCAAAGTGTGTAGCACTCCCCACTTTGCTCTCTCTCTCTCTCTTCTGCCGGCCATGTGAAGATTGTGGCCGCTTTCCCTTGGCCTTCTGCCATGATCATAAGTTTCCTGAGGACTCCCTGGAAACAAGCTTCTACAGCCAACACATGTATAAGCCAATTAAACCTCTTTTCTTAACAAATTACCGAGTCTCAGGTTTGTATTTACAGCTGTGTGAGAATGGACTAATACACAGATTATTTCAATAATTGCAATATTTTGAAGAAAAATACTAAAATAAATTTTACATGTATGGAATATTAAGTTTCATAAATGTTTTTATATCTTTCTTGTAAATGTATGTATTATCAGGATGTATACAATAATCAGTTACCATTTTATAATCACAAATTTTTATAAGAATTAAATAAAAAAGAATTAAATAAATCAAAATAAATATTAAGTGATAAATGAATAAAAAATTTACATTGAATAGCTTTCAAAGTCTTAGTGCACAAATATTAAGTGTATTGTAGAAATACATGGTTATTTAAATGCATTTTACAAATAATAAAAATTAAATATAAGCATGTAATTAATGGTCACATATAGGATAAAAATGACAATTGGTTGCCAAGATTGATAGCTATAAAAAATGTATTCGTATGAGGAATTATAATTGAGTTAAAGATAGTACATTAATACTTTTTTTTCAACTCATGTCCGAAGTTATAATATTGAAATGTTTAAAATATGGGCAAGTAGCTGCAAATGTTTCATAAAGAAGTGATTTTAAAAGGAAAATAGCTATAATCACTGCATCTCATTAACCTCTCTTAAAATAATCTGTCATATATGAAAAAAGTTTAAACATCTAAAGAAAAACTGAGTTCAAATTGTTCCCCACCTAGAATACGAGTAGGTTATGTTAAACACATGGATTTCCCATTTGTGTAGTAAAAAAGGTATTCATGCCTCAAGGCTGCACTGTAACTTTTTTTTTTCTTTCTGTCTCCTGGATAACACAATACTGCTTGGGAACATGAGACAACATACACTTACATGAAATATTTATTATATTGCAGATTCTAGGCATTTTCCTTGCTCTTTATTAATTTTTAGCTAGCAGAAATTTTTTTTTAATAACAGATATAAAAATAATGTTTGCAGGCTGGGCACAGTGGCTCACACCTGTAATCCCAGCACTTTGGCAGGCTGAAGTGGGTGGGTCACTTGAAGTCAGGAGTTCAAGACCTGCCTGGCCAACATAGTGAAACCATTCTCTACTAAAAATACAAAACTTAGCCTGATATGGGGGCATGCAACTGTAGTCCCAGCTACTCAGGAGGCTGAGGCAGTAGAATCGCTTGAACATGGGAGATCAAGGTTGCAGTGAACTGAGATTGTGCCACTGCACTCCAGCCTGAGTGACAGAGCGAGACCCCATCTCAAAAAATTATTATTATAAATAATAATAAATACTATAAATAAATTATAATATATTATTTATATATTATATTATTTATATATTATAAATAATAATAATGTTTGCATTCATCAAATAATTCCCCATGAATATTAGCTGCTTTGAAAATTCAAGAAAGAAAACATACAGAATGTGTCCATGTGTATGGATATGTGCTATGAATATGCATTATATACATCCTCCAGAGCGCGGTTTGCATGATTAAAAGCTACTTACAGTTAAAAGGTAGGGAGAATGGGGGTATAGTGATATATTCATTGTATTAGAGCACTGTACTTTCAAAGAGTTAAAAATAATTTTTCATTTTTTCATATCGTGGTTGTAAACTCCCTGACGAATTAAAGAGAATGGTTTGGGCATCAAGCCAGCAACTATTGTCTGCATTTTTTCATTCTTTCAAGGCAGAAAAGAGGCAGGTGGCATTTCAGTTTTTATTGAATAGTTAGGAAATTGAAACAGAAAACATAATCCTGTTTCTTGTTTCTCAAAGGTCATACAACTAGTCAGCAGTAGCAAACCTTATAATATCTATAGTTCTGCTTATTATATGAGAGGTACTTTACGTGTATTGTATATTTTCACACACAATTCAAACTCTTAAATGAAAATATTATTTTTTATTTAATGCAAATCATGAAACAGGTTCAGAGAGATTAAATCACTTGCTTCAGGTTAAGATGGTAGACAGTGGCAAAGCTGAGATTTTAACAAAAATATGTATGCCCCCAAAACTTTCTACTTCCCTCCCTCAAATAACTGACTATATTAGTGTTCATAGTTAAACTATGCTGGGAATTCGAAGGGAGACATTATAGATATTTAATAACAGAAGAAAACAAATTAGTAGATCTGCTCTATAATATTCTAAAAGAAAATTCAATTTTATCAATACAATTTACATAATAATCACAGTAACAAAATGCTTCTAATTGCAGTCTTGGTAATTTAATTTAGTTAATAAAGAAAATTTTTACATTTTAGCTTCTAAGTACTCTGAAGTATGCGCATGTAAGGGAAGCTTGTCTTTTTAAGTGAGATAAACGTGTCATTAATCTATTTACAACTTTAGTTTTTTTAATTTAAGTAATGAAAAATGTATATATTAAAACTACCTTCAGATCACATCATCACAGAGTTCCAACTATTGTGCAAGAAATTGTGGAATACCTTTTTTTTCTAATCCTAAAACCAGAATTATATTTTCTAACATACCACAATTATTTGTATGGACAGGATTGTTCCCTGCAATGCAAAGCCAGGGAAAATAGCTGCTATTTAAATATCATACAGGCTATAAATAATAGCTGCTTCATGAGGGAGAAAGAATGCTTAAAACGGATATTAACCATTGAATATTTACACAATAATAATACTAATAATATTTTGCATTTATGTTGAACTTTTTAGCCAGAGCGCTTTTCAGACATTGCATCAATAAACACAAGGCAGTCAACATTCCTTGCAATATACCAAAGTAGGACCATGAGTGTGTCATTCAAGTAGACATTTGAACACACAGAAAGAACTGGAAGCACTTATCTGCTAAATTAAAGTTCAATGGTGAATAAACCAGAGCAGCAGAGAAATTCTTTCCTGTGTCAATCCAAGGAAATATTTGCTACATTAAAGAGATAGTCACGTAGAAAGGAAACACCATTGCATTTTGACTCTGAAATCTCAGCTATGAACTATACTTAACTTCTCAGTTCTAAAGGGAGAATAATAATTTTTGACCAACTTACTTTCAGGGTCAATATGAAGTAAAATATGTTAGTATGTAACAATGCATTTTAAATGACATAGAGCTGTACAAACACAGGATGTTCTTATTGTACATTGCTAGACTTATTGGTAAACTGGCTCCAATGGTCAAACAAGTATGATAGGCAACTTGTGAAACTATTTAGAATTTTCTACTCCTTGAGTCATTTCATCAAGCTCCTGGGAGTTGAACATATTCCCAATAGTCTATATATCAACCAGTTGATAAGTGGCAACATAAATTCACTTTACCAGGATTCACTCAAAAGATGTAAAAAGAGATTCTGACAATGTACATAGGCTTTGTTGCACAGTGACAAGTCTTTAGTCAGAACCAAAAAGCCCTGGTATAACTTTATATTTAATGTTGCTTGATATGCCTTTTTATTCCTAAGAGTGATAATTCTTTCAGTCTTTTATTGTTGATGTTTATAATTCTGGGCAGAATTATGTACCCTACAATTGGTTTGAGATATCCAGTAATAAAGTGGTATACAGTATCCTGCTAAAAATAGATCTAAAATATTTTTTGCATGATTGAGAATTTTGATTCCATAATTTATGTAAATGACCAATGCAATAATTATAAAAATATGCAGTGTATGACATAATCCCTTGGGCCCACATTACTAATGATTTATGAACTCTTCTCATAATACTGGATGTTTCCTCAGTGATCCCCTCAACACAGCACTCTAGAAGACACCACCAATTAATTGCCATTTAACCTAACTTACTCTCTCTGTTCTAAGGTTTGGGATCATTTTAAGAGGTAGGTCAAAGGAGTAGATATCAGTCCTTAGAATAAACATAGACTTTACCAGTATTCTGAAAAATATTTTCTGTTTTACTGTGATTCCTGATATGCTGTGGCATAAAAGTGATAATAATAGTGATTATTAATATAATAATTTTTGCCTAATTTTACAAAGGTATTTATGTCAATGATAATGTTGACATAAATAAGTCATAATTGCTGAAAATAGTAATAATTGATTTATTGAGTAATAAATATTAGTTATAAAAGATGAACTAAATTCTGCTTTAGCTAGGAAGAAAAAACTAGTGTATCCAACATAAACAAACATAATATTGCACAAAACGTGTGATAAAATTAGTTTTCCAAAAATGGACAATAGGCAGTGTGAGACTGTGATCCCTGAAAGAATAGACATTAATGATAATGAGGTGATCCCCACAATCAAAATTCCATGACTGGAGACAATTTGTAGATTGTGACACAGAAATGGAATCCAAGCAGAACATAATTATCCCACTGAGCTGAGAATGCAGAAATCATATAGGCCACACTTGCTTTAACAAGGCCTAAAACTAAACTCTGACAAAATTCAGAAGGACTTGAATCCAATAAAGGTAAAGGAGCTTGGAAAACAGGTAAAGAAACAAAATTACACAAGTTCAAACTGATAATCCAGTATGTAAACTGCCTGCTATACTCAGAATTAAAATGATTTACAAGAAAAAAAGAAAACACAGTGCCTCTACAATGTATTATCCAAAATGTCAAACGTTCCATCAAAAATTAATAGACTTATGAAGAAGCATAAAACTATGATTTGTAATTAAGAAAATTTAAAATAGGAAATAGACCTTGATCCTAAGATGAACCAGATGAGAGAAGACTGACTTAAGTGTATACTATATGCATATTTCAATAATTATATAAAATATGGTAAAATAAACAAAAATAAATTATTCATGAGTGAAAAGGTAGAGAATTTCTGCAAAGTAATAAAAATTATGCAAAAAGAATAGATAGAAAATTATAGAACTGAAAGGTAGTATATTAGTAATAAAATTCATGGAATGAGGTTAATAATAGACTGAAATGGCAAAAGAAAATCAAAGAACTAGGAGACATATCAATTATCAAAACTGAAGAAAAGAAAGGAGAAAAGTGCAAATTAACAGTGCTTCAGTAACTTATGAGACAATATCAAATTGTCTGTCCTACATGTTATTGGAGTGCCATATTAAAACAAAGTTAGAAAATTGTTTCAAAACATAGTGGCCCAACACCTCCAAAATTTGGTGAATATTACTGATTTACTTGTCCAAGCAAGATAAATACATAGAAATAATCAAACTTAGGCACATTGGAGTCATACAACTGGACACCAAATATGAAATAAACAAATTTTAAGCAGTCATGGATAAAGGAAGCCAGAGTTGACTTTCCATGATAAGACAATGTAATAAAATCTTGAACCGCTGAAATAAAAAAGAAAATCTATAATCTCAATATTATGTATCGGGGTAAACATCTTTTAAACGTGACAGTCTAAACAAATATTCAAATAACATAAACTGAGATTATTCATTGCAAACTCAAGTAGTACACCAAAATTAATCTGAATGGGTCCCCTTGAGGTTGAAGACAACTGAAACCAGATGGAAAATCACTTCTACAGGAAAGAATGAAGAACATCAAAAATAATAAATAAATAAGTAATTACAATAAAATACACATTTTTAGCCTTATAATTTTCTTAAAACAAAATCAACTACTTAAAGCAAAAATAATTATTCAGTAAGAATGGTATTCAAGATATATATGAAACTTAAAAATATATGACAGTCACACAAAGGATGTGGAGCCTGAAAATAGAATGAGAGAATATAATATACTAATATATTATAATGGTAACCTGGGAAGTGAGAAGCAGGAAATGGAAACTAGAAGTGGGAAATATTATTAATTTGAGGAGAGAGAAGAGTGAAATGTCAGGTGCAAAGTGTGAAGTTTGAAAAGCTGGTCACAAACAGACTCTGAGAAGATAAGCAGACATATTATAAGCCCTAAAGCAACTAAAAATGATATAAAATGTGGTGGCAGCTAAGGAGGTTATAGAGGAAACAAAATGGAACTCTAGAAACTTTTGATAAGCCCCCAAAAAGGCAGAAAAGAAAGAACAAAGAAACAAAATAGAATGGAAAATTGAAAACTATTCGCAAGATGGTAGAGTTAAATCTAGCAAATCAAAAAATTAACTCTAAAATTAAATAAATATTTATTTAGCAAATACAACATAAACTATATGTTGTGTTTACAATATGAATGTTAAATAAAAATACACACACATGTTGAAAATAATTGAATAGAAAAAGAAATTCCTAGCAACTTGCAAGCATAAAAAAACCTGGTGTTCCTATTTTAATATTAGAGACTGTATTAGTGCTTTCTTACACTGCTATAAAGAACTGCCTGAAACCGGCTAATTTTTAAAGGAAAGAGGTTTAATTGACTCATAGTTCTGCATGGCTGGGAGGCCTCCGGAAACTTACAATCATGGTGGAAGGGAAAGCAGCCACGTCTTACGTGGTGGCAGGTGAGAGAGAGCATGTGAAAGAGCAGCTGTCAAAAACATAAAACCGTCAGATTTCTTGAGAACTCACTGACTATCAGGAGAACAGCATGGGGGAACGGCCCCCATGATACAATCACCTACCAGATCCCACCTTCCACGTGTAGGGATTATGGGATTACAATTCCAAATGAGATTTCGTGGAGAACACACAGCCAAAGCCTATCAGAGACATAGTAAATTTCAAAGCAAACTGTATCATAAGAGATAAAGATGAACATTATATAATAATAGAAAGATCAATTTAACAGGAAGATATGACATCTATTAAAACAACACCAAAGTTCAGAAAACATAAATTGACAGAACTAATAAAAATTTATAATAATATTGAAAATTTTACCAGTCCTTCCTCAATAACTAATTGATCAACAGATGAAAAAATTAGTAACACTATAGAAAATGTAAAACAAATTTAGACAAATTGCAGATGCTCCTGGATAGATTAGGTTATGGCTGGATAAACCTATCATAAGTTGAAAATATTTTAATTATTAACTTCAGTAGTCAATTGTAGTAACAATTAAAAGCAGAATCAATATCAATCCTACACAATTTTTAAAATACAGAAAAAAGGAATATAACCTGACTTAATTTTACAAAGCTAGCATAAGTGTGTTATTAATGTCCTGAAAGATATTATAAGAAAAATAATTCTGAAGGATGTAGTTCAAAAAGCCTCAATGAAAATTCCAGATAAAACCCTAAATTCTATAAATATGTAATACATCTTCATCAAGTCAGGTTTATCTTAGGATGGTAAGTTTATTTCACGTCAGGAAATTATTTATATTTTTTACCCACTTAATGATAAGAAAAATTATAAGATAGATACAGTTGATATATACACTAAGCCTTTGATAAAATTCAACACACCCATTCAAGTTTGAAAATCTCAGAAAATTGGATTTAGAAGGTGTGGCAGTCATGCTGTAAAATGATCCCCAATGATTCCTGTATCCTAGTATTGTGAAACTCTCTCCTCTTTAGTATGGTAAAACCTGTGACTTGCTTTTAACCAAGAGAATATAGTAGTGATGACTAAAGATCACTCCCATGATTCTGTGACCTTGAGACAGTCTTTGTTTCACTGGTTGACTTACTAGAAATTCATTGTTGGTTAGAAAACAAAGAGACCATAATGAGAAAGTGTGGCCTTCAGTTGAAGACCCGTGAGCAGAGGATTCAGCTATGCTGAGTACTGACATTAGACTCTGAGTCAGTGAAATAGTAACTGTGTAGTGTTTTCAACCACTACAGTTTCAGTAATTTATCAGGCAGCAACAGAAAACTATTTTGATACCAAAAAGTGAGATTGCTACCTTAATACTTAAAATATAGATGTGGCTTTGGAACCATGCAGAAGGTGGTGGCAGATAAAAAGTCCAGGAGCATGATTAAGAATGGCTGAACTGCCTTGAACAGATGGTTTGTAGAAATCTGGACTTGAGGATGCTGCTGATAGAGTTCAAAGGAAGTGAGAAAATTGTTACTGGGAAGTGGAAGGAGAGAAAAGCACGTGTAGAATATATTTTTGTTTCTGATGGATTTCATTTGTTGTAAAGCAACCTTGTATTCTTATTATTATCTTTACAGCATCATGGTATATCAAACTTGGTTTAATTTTATTATGCTGTATTTTGATTATGGTTTTTCCATCAATATTTTGCAAGGAACATTGATTTCATTATTTTTGTTATAACATCTTGATTGAATATTTTTTTCATACTGAGACCCTCTAACAGAATAAAATGTTAGCTGTTCTTTTTTTTCTGTTATTGGAAAAATGTGGGTAGAATTTGATGACCTGTTTCTTGAAAGATAATATTTGAAGGCAGTGATTATGTTTTTCTCATCTTTGATACTCCTAGCTTTTAGCATAAGACTTAACAAATAGGTAGTCAATAAATAGCTAATAAACCGACTTGATACAAAACTCCATTGTTCAATGTGTGGAAATTATAATATCTCATTTTGACTAATGTGCATCATATTAGAAATGCAAATAACTGCATCTGCATCCAATATACTTAATTTTAGAAAAGAGAGTGGTGATAAAATACGGGCACATTCATTAAATAACATAAATTACATAAACCGTTTGAAATTTTAGTAAAATATTAATATATACAGAATATCAGAGTTTTCATAAAATCTGGCATGCACAAAAAAGGTTTTATGAAAAAAACAGAAATACAGCTTAAGTGAACAAAGACTTGAAACATTCATGGTCAGTACGAATTAATGTAAAGATGAAAGAATTTGACATAAGGAAACATGGGTTTAAGCCTCAGCTGTATTTTTTTTTAAAACAATGTGATTTGAGGTAAGACTGAAGTTCTCTGAATTTCCAATATTGTTTAGCAGAAAAGGGCATAATTATTTACATCACAAGGATTAAATTAGGTTGTATATTTTAAGCACCTGTGAACTATAACACAATATACAAATATAGAGTGTGATTAGAGGTGATTAGGTGTAAAATAAAACATGATAGGTGAAAAAAAGACTGATGAGAAAATTACATGAGATAGTAAAATCATTGAAAAAACACATTTTTCATGTACAAAGAAGGAATTAAATAATTATTGAAGCTAAATTTTCAAATACACTGCTCATAAATGAAAAAAGAGAGACAAGCTAAATTTTTTTTAAACTAGGAAAAATGTATTTCAAGAAATTCCACAATGAAACTGGGGAGATGTTTCTCTAAATGGGCATCCTGAAATTAAATTATTTATGAGGTTAACCAAACATATCTTCTGGAACCTGTGAATGTTATGCTGCATGGCAAAAGGGAATTTGCAGACACAGGTGTATTTGTGGGGAGAGTACTCTGGTTTATCCAAGTGAAACACATGAGCTAATGACATGAGCCCTTAAAAGCAGAGAACTTCCTCCAGCTGAAAGCAGGAGACATAGCAGCAGATGTCACAAAGTTCCAAACAAACATGAGAAGGATTTGATGCATGATTGCTGCTCTGAGATACAGGGACCCAGGCTCATTGACCAAAAATAGGCCTCAAGAAACTAAACACAGTCCTCAGATGATAGCCAGCAAGGGAAGGAGAATCTCAGTACTACAAGCTCAAAGTAGTAGCCTCTACCAACAGTGTGAATGAGTTTGAAAAATGGTTCTTCCCAGATCCTCCTGACAATGGCCAAGCTGAACAACAGTATAATTTTGGCCTTGTGAAATCCAGAATAAAGAAACAACTTGATCCAACCTGGAGCCTACCAAACTGTGAGATATTAAATTTATGTTATTTTAAATGGCTAAGCTTGTACAAATTTATTATGGCAGCAATAGAAACTAATACAATCTGTGAGAACAGAATATGAACAGAATTAACTACAAGGACAGTGAGCAGATTGATTAAAAATGTGTTTCTGGGTCTTACAAATGATTCCAGAAACTCAAAAGAAACTCAAAATATTAATGACATTTATCTTTATGAATAAAATTGGTATACCTAACAAGTATTAGAAACATTAAGAAACCATGTCGTACTGATTGTTTTTGGTTTTACAGAATACCTATCAGAAAAAATTAAGCATAAAATTTACTTAACCTTTCAAGAAAGCCTTTGAAAAGGTCATTGAGCATTATCCATTACAGTTTAACCACTATACTTACACAGTTTTTTCATAATGCCCACCTAAAGTTTAAACTCTACACAAAAATGTAGACCATATCAGTCAATAAAAGAAACAACAACAACAACAACAAAAAAAAACCCACACATGACACACACCTACAAGAATAGCATGAAGTTAAATTTAAAACTCTGCAGTGAAGTAAATATCCAAAACCATAGATGAGCTCCAGCTCAGTAACAACATTGAGAGGGGATTGTGGGGGAACACAAGAGATAGTAATGGCAGCCAAGTGGTGACAAGTACTGATGAGAATTACTGTAAAATAAAGTTCTATCCTGAATAGGAGAAAAAAAACAAACTTCTGAATCCTGCATTAGCATGAATAAGAGCATTAGTTTCAGGGAATATATATATATTTTAATATATATAATATATATTTGAATATATAATATATATTTTAAAATATATATTATATATATTAAAATATATTATATATTTTAATATATTATATATATTAAAATATATAATATATTAAAATATATAATATATTTTAATATATATAATATATATTTTATATAATTTTATATATATTTATATAATATATAATATATTTTAATATATATAATATATATTTTATATAATTTTATATATATTTATATAATATATAATATATTTTAATATATATTATATATTAAAATATACAATATATATTTTAATATATATTATATATATTAAAATATACAATATATATTTTAATATATTATATATATTAAAATATACAATATATATTTTAATATATATTATATATATATATTTTAAGGGAAGAAGTGAAGTCAAAAGAAGACTATGCCTCTAGGAGTGAGAGACACTTGTTTGAAGAGAGAGGCAACACTCGGTGTCTCAGTGATGAAGAGGAAAACAAAGTAAAGGAGGTCATTTAAAAGTTCTACATAAGTGAAAAATTAGAAAACACAATATTCCCTCTCTCATAAAAATATGTAATTCATTAAAGAAACGGGGCTACTTGTACCAAAAGAAAACCATAAAATTGATTTAAGAAACTTAAAAAGCTGCCCAAATTTCTTATTATTTCTTCCATATAAATACTACTGTTTTTCAGAAAAATATTAGACATTTCAAAATAATAAAAACAGTAAGAATAGGCAATACTATAAAATGCTACTTGAGGAAGAAAATAGTTGATAATCAAAACATTACAGGTGATAAAAAAAAGTTTCCCTCTAACTCTCAATAAAGTAGAGAAAAATACAAAACATCAACATAATTAAATATCCTTAAATAAGCACTGGATGACATTAAGACACATCACAAAATGAAAATTTTACTCATTGCATAAGTGAATAATAAACAGGAAGACAATTAAGAAGAAAAGGTTCAGTGAAACAAGTAAAGAAAATTAAAAAAATAAAGTAAGGAATCACCTTGGTAGTCAAGATTAAATTACTAGATAGGCAAAGGAGATTCAATTCAGCTCAAATAATTAGGAACACTGAGAAGAAAAATAAAATAACAGCAAAAGAAATCAAAATAAAGTTAGAAGCAAAATAGAGAAGAGAAAACATAACAGGGAAAAAGCTTAGTTATATACAAAATAGACAAATATCCAAAATATAAAAAATTAAATTATATAAACAAGAAATACAAAACAGTATAACAGATTAATTATTTAAAGTCTACTCTGAGAAAGACGTCACAAAATAAAGGAAAGGGCAATTGTTTACCTTGGAAAAATACATAGAATAGTTAACTTTAAAATGTATCATAGCAATACCATATGAATTTAAATGTAGAAGGAATATACCCATTTGTAATTTGGATTAATACACATTAATAAAGAGCACAAGAAGTGGTAAATATAGATGAATACATATACAGTACTTTTTTTCTATTTAAAGCAATAATAAAAAATCTATTTTAAGATATTTAGGCAGAAGTAAAACTATAACAACAATAGCACAAGGGATGAGAAGGGGAAATAATTGTATAATATTGTAAGGTTTTTAATATTATATGAAAAATCATATCATATTATTCAAATGGCTAATGATTCACAATATACACTGTAGAGCAACTTCTAGAAAAAAGTAAGCAAACAACAAGAACAAAAACAAAAGCCTGATCTAGTAAAACAATTCTAGAGGTGAAAAGGAAAAACATTGAAATCCAAAAGAGAAAATAAAAAGTAAAAAGAAATAGCCTTTAAGAAAAACAGAGAACAAGTAGCCAGGCAGTAGACTTAAACTCTACTATATCAATAATCTAACTTAATTTAAAGGGCCAAAACACTCCAATTAGAAGGTAGAAATTAGGCTGGGTGCGGTGGCTCACTCCTGTAATCCCAGCACTTTGAGAGGCCAAGGCAGGCGGATCATGAGGTCGGGAGATCGAGACCATCTTGGCCAGCATGGTGAAACCTTGTCTCTACTAAAAATACAAAAACATTAGCTGGGCATGGTGGTGCATGCCTGTAGTCCCAGCTACTCAGGTGGCTGAGGCAGGAGAATCGCTTGAACCTGGGAGCAGAGGTTGCAGTGAGCCAAGATCACACCAGTGCACTCCAGCCTGGGCAAAAGAGCGAGACTCCGTCCCAAAAAAAAAAAAAAAGAAAAAGGAAAAAAAAAAGGAAACACCCAGCATTATTCCATCTACAAGAAGCACACTTTAAAGACATAGGTAGGTAAGAAGTAAAAGGATGGAAAAGGGAATACCATGAAAACATGAATCCAGAAAAAGCTAGAGTGGCTATATTAAAATCATGCACAGTACATTTTAAAGTAAGGAATATTAGCATAGGGAAAGGGGAATATTTCATATGAAATCAAGGATACTTGTTAGAAATTTAGTGTAATTATGCAGGCAAAAAATTCCGGAAGTGGTGGTAGTGTGGAGAAGTAATTAGATACTGAATATATACTTGATAGTGTTTCCTAATGTGTTGAACCCCTGATCTGAGAAAATGAAAAGACTCAAAATGATTCCAAGGTTTTGATTTGAAACTATATAGTATTATATTTGCCAGTTAGTGATTTAGAGAAAACTACATGAGAACTGGGGGAAGAGAATAAAAAGTCTAGATTTAAATAGATTAGATACTATAATAGAGATATCAATGAGTCCACCAAATAGTCTGGAATACTGGGGAAGTTCTCCTGAAAAAAAATAATAAAAGCATTCATTGGATAAAAGACATAAATGCATTAAAAACAAGGAATGTAGAATTAGAGTCTCCATATAAATCGAGTATGATTTCCAGAAGGAAAGAAAACAATAAATAGGACAAATGTGATATACAAAGTAGAGACAATAATGGGAAATTTTTCAGAATCAGTCATTGGTGGGACATGATACGAGTGATTAAGTAGGGTAGTGAGCACTAAATCTAACAAAAATAAATACCTCCGCTTCATGATCTTCATCATTATCATCATAATCATTGCTATCATCTTAAGTACCATCCACAAATATCACAAAGCTCTTTAATACTATTGTTATTGTACTGGAAATGTAAAACTCTAAGGTAATTAAAACATAAATCAAATGTAAATAGTATATTTTCAGATACAAAAACTAGAAGTGATTACATAAAAAATCTCTGAAAGACTTCTTAAATAATGAAGTTCATGGTGAAGGAAAAAGAAAACTAAAAGAAATGGAAAGCAAGAAGGTATGGTTCCCCAGAAAAATCACTGGAACATACCAATAAATTACAATAAGTAGTTCTAAGTAATGCATTATTTTTTAAATAATGTAGTTTAAAATTGCGCTTTATTAGTCATTAAGAAAAAGCAACACTGCATTAAAACCGAAGTGTGATATCATTATACATTCACCAGAATAGTTACAGTAAAAATGAAAGGCAATTTAAAATTTTGCTAGAATATGGAGCAACTTGAACTCTCATACAACAGTGGTAAAAATGTAAATTGGTACAACTACTTTGGAAAATTGTTAGGTAGTATATACAAAGGTAGAAAGTTTGTTTAACATATATCCCAATAATTATACTCCTAAATATAAAACACAAAAATGTGCTGCAAAATGTACAAAATGATTGATAACAGCACTATTTTAACAGCTCCAGATGGAAACAATTCAAATGTCCAACTCTAGTTGAATTATTAAAATAGTGTGAGGTATTTATGTAGTGGAACACTAAGCAACAGTGAAAATGAATGAATTAAAACTATACCTAACACCATGAGTAAATCTCAGGAAAGTAAGTTAGAATGAAAGAAGTCAGGCATTAACAACTATCTGCTATGTATTTATACTCACATAACATTCCACAAAATGCAAAATTTATATACTATGTTCAAATTCAGGGCAGTGTTTACTTTAGGAACAGAAGTTGTTACTGAAAAGATGCATGAGGGACATTTGGGCACTGATAATGTTCTGTCTCTTGATCATTGGTGTATTCATTTTGCTAAGATTTATTTAGGCATCTAATTTATGTACTTCTCTGTATGAATGTAATACTTTAGTAAGAAATTTATAAAATAAAAACTGTGGATGTTGGGAAGACTGGCACACACCAAGAAGATCTTTGGAGGGAAGACATTGAGAGTGGATGGAAAGAAGACACAGATGCTGGGCCTAGGAGTAGGGAGGAAGCAGGGAACCCTGCATGGGCTACTGTGCACGAGGACTCATTCCTAGACCCCAACAAGTCCTGGAGACGGGGTGAGTTGAGCAGGCAAAGAGCAACCCACTGTCACCTTGGACCTCTGGAATCTTGGCACCATGACCCCAAAGGATACTTGAATTGTCAGGAAGAGCTGCTTAGAGAGGGAGTAGGGTCAGAAATCAGCCACTGTGGAGCAGGGGGTTTGGTGCAGGAGCATCTGTAGAGGAGCATGGACAGGGATGCCCATCCCACAAGGCTCATTTTGATCCCCTAAAAGATTTTAGTGTTACTGGAACTATCAGACCTGAACAGTGTAGGGCAATCTCACCCATGAGATGAGGCTGGTCCAACCTGAGAGCACGTATGTCTTCTGGCCTCTCCAAGGGCCCCAGTCTGTCTGCACCTACTTGCAATGCAGGCTCGGATGTCCAGCTGTGCTGCCTCCTGTGGGCAACCACCGTAACTCCTGTGTGATGGAACGTGCCTGACCATTGGAGAGCTCCAGCAGACCAGTCCCCTCCAACATGCACCAGGCTCTTTGCACCCACCACAGCATCCCCCATGCCACTTTGCCAGCATGCACTCGCCAAAGCAAAACCCCATATTACCTTACCTGTGTGTCTGTGCATGGGCTGACCTCACCTCCCTTTCCCCACCAGTGCATATGTACACCTGCACCCCACCATGCCACTGCTGCCAGTGTGAGGGTACCCCACCTGCTCCCACCACACCACCACTGACAAAGAAAAGGTCCACAAGGAGACCAGCATCCCTACCTGGCACCCAGCATCCGTGGATGCTGGCATGTTCTTGCGCATGAAGACTTCCATCCTCCACACCTGCCAGTATGCCCCCACCACCCCTCTGGCACTGACACTACCACTGGCATGAATCTATGCACAGAAACCAGTGGCCACACTCCTTACCTTGCATGGCCACTGCTGCCCCTGTGAATGTGAGCACAGAAGGTGCTAGCCCCATGCCCACCAGGACCTTGCTCCCATCACCGCCTGTGCGAATGTACACATAAAGTTGCTTGTGGGCCCTCCTGTGTCCCCACACCATGCTGCCACCATGACTGCAGTGAACACCCTCAAAGAGGCTGGCACCCCTGTCCCTGCCAGTGCCCTGCCACAACTAAGGATAGCGCACCCTTCCACACTGCCATTACTGATGGCAAAAGCAAACAGGCATGGACCCTGCTGCTACCACAAAACAAAGCACCTTCCTTGGCACCACCCATCAGAGTGTTGTGACCAGCAGTCCAGGAACATTTCCAGTACAGCAGGTTCCTAAACTTGAGGTGGCAGAGAACAAATCTGGGAACCCAATATCAGGCCCCCATAGTTAGAGAACACAGCCCAAGAGTCCTGAGTTGATCCTTGGCCCCCTAAAATCTTACGGAAATAAAGTTGGTTGACTGAACTCACCATATACTCTAATTGAACCCCTAAGGACATCAAAGAGGGGGGAAGAAAAAGAAAACCAATCCAAAGGACAGCAACTTTGGATTGAAGGAACATCAACCCACAAAGATGAGAAAGCACCAGCACAAGAACTCTGGCAACTCAAAAACCTGGAATGTCTTCTTACCTTCAAACAATCCCACTAGTTCCCTAGCAATAGTTATTAACCAGGCTGAAATGACAGAAATAGAATTCAGAATATAGATAGGAATAAAGATGATCAACATTGAGGGGAAAGTCAAAACCCAGTGAAGGGAATCTAAGGATTACAATAAAATGATGCAAGAGCTCATACATGAAATTGCAATTATAAGAAAGAGCCAACTGGATCTGATAGAGCTAAAAAAGCACACTACGAGAATTTCACAATGCAATAACTAGTATGAATAGCAGAATTAACCAAGCCAATGAAAGAATCTCAGAGGTCAAAACTGGCTCTCTGAAGTAAGTCAAACAGAGGAAGGAAGGAAGGAAGGAAGGAAGGAAGGAAGGAAGGAAAGAGGGAGGGAGGGAGGGAGGGAGGGAACAAACAAACCTGAGAAGTATGGGATCATGTAAAGAGACCAAATCTATGACATATTGGCTTCCTTGAAAGAGAGGGAAAGAAACCAAGCAAATTGGAAAACATATTTCAGGATTTGTCCACGAAAATTTCTCCTCACTCACTAGAGAGGTCAACATTCTAATTCAGGAAGTGCAGACAACCTCTGAAATACTACACGAGAAGATAATTCCCAAGACACATAGTCATCAGATTCTCCCAGTTAAAGGCAGCTAAAGAGAAGGGGCAGGCCACCTACAAAGAGAACCCCATCAAGCTAACAGGAGACCCACCAGTGGAAACCCTACAAGCCAGAAGAGATTGGGGGCATATATTCAGCATTCTTAAAGAAAAGAACTTTCAACAAAAAAGTTTTACATCCAACCAAACTAAGCTTCATAAGCAAAGGAGAAATAAGATACTTTTCAGACAAGCTAAGGCAAAGGGCATTCATTGCCACCAGACCTGTCTTACAAGAGGTCCTGAAGGGGGTGAAAAATATAGAAAGACTGTTACTGGCAACTACAAAAGCCCACTTACATATAGAGCAGTGACACTGTAAAGCAATCACACAAACAAGTCTGCATAATAATTAGCTAACAATATGATGACAGGATCAAATCCATACATATTAACACTAACCTTGAATGCAAATAGGCCAAATTCCCCCAATTCCCCAATTAAAAGGCACAGTGTGGCAGGTTGAATAAAGAAGGAAAACCCAACAGCATGCTATCTTCAAGAGATCCATCTCACATGCAGTGACACCCATAGGCTCCAAGTAAAGGGACAGGGAAAAATCTACCAAGCAAAGAGAAAACAGAAAAAAAGCAGAAGTTGCTATTCTGTTTTCAGACAAAAGAGATTTTAAATCAACAAAGATGAAAAAAGACAAAGAAGGGCATTGCATAAGAGTTAAAAGGCTCAATTCCACAAGAAGACCTAACTATTCTAAATATATCTGCACCCGACACAGGAAAACCCAGATTTATAAAACAAGTTCTTAGAGACCTACTAAAAGACTTAGATAACCACACAATAATAGTAGGAGAATTCAACACCACACTGACAGTATTATATCATTGAGGCAGAAAACTAACAAAGATATTTGGGATTTTAACTCAATACTTAATGAACCTAACAGACATCTATAGAACACTCCACCCCAAAATAGAATATATATTCTTCTAATCTGCACATGGCACATACTCTAAAATTGACCACACATTCAGGCATAAAAAGTGCTCAGCAAATTAAAAAAAAAATGAAATCATACCAACCACACTCATGTACCACAGTGCAATAAAAATAGAAATCAATGCTAAGAGAATCACTCATAGCCAATTATACAGACATTAAACAACCTGCTCTTGAATGACTTCTGTGAAAATACTGAAATTAAGTCAGAAATCAAAGTTATTTGAAACTAATAAGAAAAAGATAAAACATACCAGAATTTCTGAGACACAGCCAAAGCAGTGTTAAGAGGGAAGTTTACAGCACTAAACACCCACATCCGAAAGAAAGATCTCAAATTAGCAACCTAACATTGCAACTAGAGAAACAAGGGGAAACCAACTCCAAAGCTAGCAGAAGACAAGAAGTAACCAAATTTAGAGCAGAACTGAAGGAAATTGAGATGTGAAAACCCATACAAGAGATCAATGAATCCAAAAGCAGGTTCTTTGAAAAAATTAATAAGATAGAGAGACCACTAGGTAGACTAAAAGAATAAATGACAGAAGACCCAAAATAAACACAACAAGCAATGGCAAAAGGGATGTTACCACAGATCCCACAAAAACACACACAAAAAAAACCTTCAGAGAGTACTATGAATACCTCTAGGCATACTGGCTAGAAAACCTAAAAGAAATGAATAAATTCCTGGAAAAATGCAACCTCCCAAGATTGCACAAGAAAGAGATTGAATCCCTGAATAGACCAATAAGAAGTTCCAAAATTAAATCAGTAATAAAAGCCCAGAAGCCAGGAAAAGGCCAAGAACAGAGAGATTCACATATAAATTCTACCAAGTATATAACAAAGAGCTGGTACCATTCTTACTGAAACTATTCTAACAACTTGAGGAGGAAGGACTCCCAAACTCATTTTATGAAGCCAGCACCACCTTGATACCAAAACCTTCCAGAGACATAACAACAACAAAAAATACTTCAGGCCAATACCCTTGATGAACTTGCATCCAAAAATCCTCAACAAAATGCTAGCAAACTGAATCTAGCAGCACATCAAAAAGCTTATCCAATATGATCAAATAGGCTTTATCCCTGGGGTTCAAGGTTCATTAAACTTTCACAAATCAATAAATGTGATTCACACATAAACAGAACTAAAACCAAAAACGATATAATCTCAATAGATGCAGAAAAGGCTTTTGGTAAAATTCAATATCCCTTCATGTTAAAAACCCTCAACAAACCAGGCATCAAAGAAACATACTTCAAAATAATAAGAGCTATCTATTAAAAAAAACACTCATTGCCAACATCATACTAACTGGGTAAAATCTGGAAACATTCCCCCTGAAAACTGGAGCAAGATAAGGATGCCTCTACCTTACCACTTATATTCAACATAATATTGGAAGTCCTAGCTAGAGTAATCTGGCAAGAGAAAGCAATAAAAGGCATCCAGATAGAAAGAGAGGAAGTCCAGCTATCCCTATTTCCACATCATCCTGTACCTACACAACACCATAGTCTTGGCTCAAAAGCTCCTTGACCTGATAAACAACATCAGCAAAGATCAGGATACAAAGTCAATGTACAAAAATCAGTAGCTTCCATATACAAAGACAACATCCAAGCTGTGAGCCAAAACAGGAACATAATCCCATTCACAATAGCCACAAAAAAAGAGAATACTTAGGAATACAGCTAACCAAAGAGGAGAAAGACCTTTACATGAGAATTACAAAATGCTGCTCAAAGAAATCAGAGATAACTCAAAACATTCCATGTCCATGAATAGGAAGAATTACTATTGTTAAAATGGCCACACCACTCAAAGCAATTTATAGATTCAATGTTATATCTATCAAACTACCAATGAAACTCTTCACAGAGTTAGAAAAAAGCTACTTAAAATTCATAGAATGTAAAAAAAGAGCTCAAATGGCCAAGGCAATCCTAAGCGAAAAAGAACAAACCTGGAGGCATCACATTACCCAACTTCAAACTATACTACGCAGCTGCAGTAACCAAAACAGCATGATACTGGTACAAAAAGAGACAATTAGACTAATGGAACAGAAAACAGAGCTCAGAAATAACGGCACACTCCTAAAACCATCCCATCTTTGACACAATCAACAATAAAAAGCAATGAGGAAGGACACTCTATTCAATAAATGGTGCTGGGATAACTATCTATCCAGATCCACAATATTAAAACTGGATCCCTTTCTTATGCCATATACAAAAATCAGCTCAAGGTGGATTAAAAACTTTAACGTAAAACCTAAACCTATAAAAATCCTGAAAGATAACCAAGGAAATAACATTCTGAAGATAGGACCTGGCAAAGATTTTGTGATGAAGTCTCCAAAAGCAAATGCAACAAAACCAAAAAAAGACAAGTGGAATCTAATTAAACTCATTCTGCACAGCAAAACAGTCAACAGAGTAAACAGACAACCTACAGGACTGGAGAAAATGTCTGTAAACTATTTATCTGATAAAAAGCTGATATTCAGCATCTATAAAGCAAATTAACAAGGAGAAAGCAAACACTCCCATTAAAAAGTGGACAGAGGACGTGAACAGACAATTTTCAAAGGAAGACATACGTGTGGCCAATAAGCATATGAAAAAATGCTCAGCCTCACTAATCATCAGTTAAAAGCAAATCAAAAACACAATAGCATACCATCTCAAACCAATCAAACTGGCTATTACTAAAATGTCAAAAAATAGCATATGTTGGTGAGGTTGTGGTGAAAAGAGAATGCTTACACAGTGCTGATGACAATGTAAATTAGTTCAGCCACTGTAGAAAGTAGTTTGGAGAACTCTCAAAAAACTTAGAACTACCATTCAACCCAGTAATCTCATTATTGGTTTATACCCCCCAAAATATAAATCATTCTATCATAAAGCCACATACATGCATATATTCATCTTAGCACCATTTACAATAGCAAACACATGGAATCAACCTAAATGTCCGTCAGTGGTAGACTGGATACATAAAATGTAGCACATCTATACAGTGTAATACTATGCAAGCCATAAAGATGAATGAGATCATATTCTTTGCAGCAACAGGTAAGGAGCTGGAGGTCATTATCCTAAGAAAACCAACAGAGGAACAGAAAACCAAATCCATATACTCTCAGTTACAAATGGGAGCTAAACCTTGAGTACATCTGAAGACAAAGAAGGGAACAACAGACCACGGGTCTACTTGAGGTTGGAGGGTAGGAGGAAGGTAAGGATCAAAAAACTACCTATTGGATACTATGCTCACTACCTGGGTAATCAAATAATCTGTATACCAATGCTCACTACACAAAATTTACCTATATAACAAACCTACACATGTACTCCTGAGCCTAAAATAAAAGTTTTAAAAATGCTATGTACTTGTGACAAGCATAATCAGGAAAGGATGATTTAAGAAAGAAATTAAATTGGCTAAACTACTGGTATACTTGAAGAAGGTGGAAAATCAAAATAAATTTGAATATATTATAAAAATATAACTTTAAATATGCGCATTAAAATATAAGATCACAGAGTTCTACTACTGGGGGAAAATAAACATAATTTTCTCTATACAATTTTCTCCCAATGTGCAACTAAAAACCCAGGAAATTATGTATAATACAAACATAAGACTCTGAGGGGTGAAAAGAAGGCAGATCAGTTAAGGGAGCTCAGAATCTGAGGAACTATATGACAGTGAATTTCTCGAGGTTATTTCAGCCTTATGTATTTCAGACTTTCCTGCTGGAGCAAACCAAAAATTATCACAGAAGGTTTTTAATTTTTTTTACCCACAAGAGTAAAAATGCCCCCTAAAATATCTGGTCTTTTTCTAGTCAAAGAATCAGAAAAGAAATAAAACAGTGTGTTCTTCTTACTTTTCAATTATTATTGCACATATTTCTCTGTTACACTGGCAGGGCCTTCTAGTAAAACATTAATAAATACTGTGATGCGTTGAGAGTAAAATTAAGTTTACATGTTAATTATGATGTTTGCTAGAGGATTTTGATAGGCTTCCTTCATTACATTAATAACATTGAATTATATTCCTACTAGGATAAAAAGATTATGAATTATAATAATGTATGTAAAAATGCTTGCATATTTAAATTATCTGCATTTCTTAAGATAACAATATGGCTTTTATCTCATCTTATGTGAATTTTATTAATCAATTTTCAAATATTAAACTCTCTGGTATTCCCATTATAATACTTTTTGGTTATGATTTGTTATTTTTAAACACTTACGTGCTTAATTTCCTAATAATGTACTTATTCTGCATGTGTTTCCATAGGCATAATTACCTTACAGTTATCTTGTTTAAACTAATCCCATTTATTTTTTATTGAAAGAATATTTGTGTATGTTGAAATGCATAAATTTTAATAGTTACACCTCAATATGTTCAGAAAATTTTAAGTAAACGTGTAACCAATACCACAAACAAGGTATAGAACCTATTACCTCAGAAAGTTACCTTGTTTCACTTTTCAATCAATGCCTTCTTCTGAGAGGCACTACAGTTCTGATTCTTTCCTAATAGATTAGTGATATATTTCAGAATTTAATATAAGTAGAATCAGTTAGTAAACCATTATTGATATTTATCCATATTATTTCTTAGAACAATTGTTTATCAATTAGTGTTCCATTTTATGCATAAACCAGAGCTCATTTATCCAGTCTTGTAGTTGAACTTTTCAGTTTCTAGTTCAGGGTTATTAAGAATAATCACATTCTCCAAGGTTGGAATTTAAAAAAATATATTAAGAGCAGCCAGGAAGAAAGGTCATGACAGCTACAAAAGGAGGCCCATCAGACTAACAGTGGACCTCTCAGCAGAAACCCTACACGTGAGAAGAGGTTGGGGGCCAATATTCAACATTCTTAAAGAAAATAAATTCCACAACAGAATTTCATATCTGGCCACCTAAGCTTCCTAAGCAAAGGAGAAATATGATCCTTCTCAGATAAGCAAATGCTGAAGAATTTGTTACCACCAGACCTGCCTTATGAGAGCTCCTGAAAGAGGCACTAAGTATGAAAAGGAAAGACTGTTATGAACCACTGCAAAAACACACTGAAGTACACAGACCAGTATCACTATAAAGCAACCACATAAACAAGTCTGCAAAAGAACCAGCTAATATTATGATGACAGGATCAAATCCATACATATCAATACTAACCTTGAATACAAATGGATTAAATGCCCCGATTAAAAAACACAGATGGGTAAGCTGGATAAAGAACCAAGACCCATTGTTATACTGTCTTCAAGATACCCATCTCACATGTAATGGCACACATAGGCTCAAAATAAAGGAATGGAGGAAAATTTACCAAGCAAATGGAAAATAGAAAAAAGCAGGGGTTGTAATCCAAGTTTCTGACAAAAAACAGACTTCAAACCAACAAAGATCAATAAAGGCAAAGAACGGCATTATATTGGGGAATCTGCCCCGATATTCATGCAGGTTCTTTTCTATTTTCCTTAAGCGTTGGCCAACTTGAGAAATAAAGGGACAGAGTACAAAAGAGAGAAATTTTAAAGCTGGGCGTCTGGGGGAGTCATCACATGTCGGTAGGTTCCGTGATGCCCCACAAGCTGCAAAAACCAGCAAGTTTTCATTAGGGAGTTTCAAAAGGGGAGGGAGTGTGTGAATAGGTGTGGGTCACAGACATCAAGTACTTTACAAGGTAATAGAATATCACAAGGCAAGTGGAGGCAGGGCAAGATCACAGGACCAGGGTGAAATTAAAATTGCTAAAGAAGTTTCCGGCACCATTGTCATTGATAACATCTTATCAGGAGACAGGGTTTTGAGATAAACCGGTCTGACCAAAATTTATTAGGCGGGAATTTCCTCTTCCTAATAATCGGGGAAGTGATAAGTGTCCATGAAATCTTTACAATTTATGTTTAGAGATTGCAGTAAAGACAGGCATAAGAAATTATAAAAGTATTAATTTGGGGAACTAATAAATGTCCATGAAATCTTCACAATCCATGTTCTTCTGCCATGGCTTCAGCCAGTCCCTCCGTTTGGGTTCCCTGACTTCCCACAACAGCATTACATAATGGTAAAGGGTTCAATTCAACAAGATCTAACTATCCTAAATATATATGTACCCAACACAGGAGCTCATAACTCAGATTCGTAAAGCAAGTTCTTAGAGATGTTCAAAGATGCCTAAATACCCACACAATAATATGGGGAGACTTTAACACCTGAATGACAATATTAGAGAGATAATCTAGATAGAAAATTCACAAAGATATTCAGGACCTGAACTTAGCACTGGATGAAGTGGCCCTGATAGATATCTACAGAATTCTCCACCTAAAAACAACAGAACATACATTGTTCTCTTTGCCACATGGTACATACTCTAAAATTGATCACATAATTGGAAGTAAAACACTCCACAGCAAATGCAAAAACTGACATCTTAACAAACACTCTCTTAGATCATAGTGCAATCAAATTAGAAATCAAGCTTAAGAAATTCACTCAAAACCATACAATTACATGGAAATTGAATAATTTGCCCTGAATGACTTTTTGGTAAATAATGAAGTTAAGGCAGAAATCAAGAAATTCTTTGAAACTCATGAGAACAAAGATATAACATACCAGAATCTCTGGGACACAGCTAAGGCAGTGTTAAGAGGGAAATATATAGCACTAAATGCCCAAATCAAAAAATAGAAGTACCTCGTGTTAACAACTTAAAATCATAACTAAAAAATTAGAGAAGCAAGAGCAAACAAATCCCAAAGCTAGCAGAGGATAAGAAGTAACCAAAATTAGAGCTGAGCTAAAGGAGATTGAGACATGAAAAACCATTCAAAAGATCAACAAATCCAAGAGCTGTTTTTTTTTTTGAAAAAATTAATAAAACAGACCACTAGCTAGATAAATAAAGAAGAAAAGAGAGAAAATCCAAATAAACACAATCAGGAATGATAAGGGGGATATTATCAGTGACCTCAGAAATACAAACAACCATCAGAGAATATTATGAACACTTCTATGCACATAAACTAGAAAATTTAGAAGAAATGGATAAATTCCTGGACACATGCACCCTCTCAAGACTGAACCAGGAAGAAATTCTTTCCCTGAAATAACAAGCTCTGAAATTGAGTCAGTAATAAATAGCCTACCAACCAAAAAAAGCCCAGGAACAGATGGATTCATGGCTGAATTCTACCAGATGTTAAAAGAAGAGCTGGTACCATTCCTGTAGAAACTATTCCAAAAAATTGAAGAGGAGGGCCTCCTCCCTAACTCATTCCATGAGGCCAGCATCATCCAGATTCCAAAACCTGGCAGAAACACAACAACAATAAAAATCTTCAAGTCAATATCCTTGATGAACATTGACGTTAAAATACTCAACAAAATACTGGCAAACCAAATCCAGCAATACATCAAAAAGCTTAACCACCACAATCCAGTAGGCTATAAAGTCCCTATACAAGTCTTTATAACAACATATATTTTCATTTTACTTTAATAAGTACCTAGGAATGCATTTGTTGGATCATATGGTGGAATTATTTACATTGCAGAAAACAATTTTTCATATGTATATGATCTTTTCATTCATTGTAAACATGCATAATTATTAATATTATCAACATGCATAAAATATTTTCTTCCAATTCTGTGACTTCCCATTTCCTTATTTGCTTATGTAATGGGTCTTTTGATAAATAAAACATATTTTTAAAGGATATTTTCACTGAATATACAGTTTTCAGTTAATTCTATTTGGCCTTCTCCTTTTAGCATTTTAAAACATATTGCATTTTATAGTGGCTTCTATTCTTTCTACTGAGAAAATATTCATTATCATAATTATTGTTCCCCTTTATGTTATTTTTTAAAAATTTCTCTGAATGCATTTATCTTTAATTTTCAGCTAGGTGAGTATGATGTGCTTGGGTGTTTTTTATTTTGTATTTTATTACACAGTAGATATATTGAGCTTCTTAGATATTGTGATAATGTTTTTCCTTGAATTTAAAACATATATAGCTATTATTACAGTTTTTTGACCCCATCTTCTCTATTCTTTTCTCTTGGAACTCAATTACATTTTGTTAAATGGTACTAACATTTTTGTGTTAAATATGTTGTTAAAGACAATTTTTTAATTTCTAAATTTCTACTTATTTCTTACTTAAAATTTCTATTCTTCTCCTGAAACTCCCTTATCTTCACCAATTATTCTCCCTTTCCTCTAAATTATTTTACATATTTATAATAGATGCATTATAATCCTTGTCTGTAAATCCTGATAACCTCATAATAAGTAAGGTTCATCTATGAGTCTGTTTCTATTGTCAGTGCTTTCTGTTAATAAAAGTTTTAATTTTCATGCTTCTTAGCATATTTTAATAATTTTTATTTTGGGTATTAGTTATAAAATATAAGGAATTATACTTATTTTTGGTTTGTTCTATTATTTCTCCAAGATTGAAAAACCTTTACTCTCTACAATGATTAGACAGAAGGACAAATTCAGCCTTTTTATTGTATTAAACAGGTGAACCAATTTAGATTCCTACCAACAGTGTAAAAGCATTTCTATTTCTCCATAACCTTACCAGCATCTGTTGTTTTTTTGACTTTTTAATAATCGCCATTCTGACTTGCATGAGATGGTATCTCATTGTGGTTTTGATTTGCATTTCTCTAATGATCAATGACATTGAGCTGTTTTTCATATGTTTCTTGGCCTCATGTATGTCTTCTTTTGAGAACTGTCTGTTCATGTCCTTTGCCCAATTTTTAATGATTTTTTTTTCTTGTAAATTTGTTTAAGTTCCTTGTAGATTCTGGATATTATACCTTTGTCAGATAAATAGATTGCAAAAATTTTATCCTATTCTGTAGGTAGTCTGTTCACTCTGACGATAGTTTATTTTGCTGTGCAGCAGCTCTTTAGTTTAATTGTGGAAGACAGTGTGGTGATTCCTTGAAGACCTAGAACCAGGTCTTTCAATTTGACCCAGCAATCTCATTACTGGGTATATATCTAAAGAAATATAAACCATTCTACTGTAAAGATAGATGCACATGTATGTTCATTGCAGCCCTATTCATAATAGCAAAGACGTGGAATCAACACAAACGCCCACTGGCTAAAGAAAATGTTGTACATATACACCGTGGAATACTATGCAGCCCTAAAAAAGAATGAGGTCATTTACTTTGCAGGAACATAGATGGAGCTGGAAGCCATTATCCTTAGAAAACTAACACAGGAACAGAAAACCAAATACTGCGTGTTCTCACTTATAAGTAGGAGGTGAACAATGAGAACACATGGACACAGGCAGAGGAACAACACACACTGGGGCCTGTTGGTGGGAGAAGAAGGAGAAAGAGCATCAGGATAAATAGCTAATATGTGTGAGGCTTAGTACCTAGGTGGTGGATTGATAGGTGTAGCAAACCAACATGGCACACATTTACCTATAACAAACCTGCACCTCCTGTACATGTATCCTGGAACTTAAAATAAAATAAAGTAAAATTTAAAAGAAGAAAGAAGAGCAGGTGCTCTAGAGCTACAAATACATTGAGTTTACATGTGATTAGACTAGCTTCCAAATTCCTGTGCCCTCAATAGCTTCATGACTTCGTCAGTATTTAAGCTGAGAAATCAGTGAGCTGCAACATTCTAATATTTTCGGTGGATACATGGATTCAACTCTAGCAAGATCTTACATTGCCTTGCAATTTCTGTCTGCTTTACTGTCCCTTGTATGAGTGGATTGTTTTTACATTTGGCACTCTTTCATTTCCTGCCAAACCATAATTCCGTTACAGTCTTCATTGGTTTCTCCCTTTACCTGAGCATCTTCACTATCTTAGTAAGGGTGCTCTTCTATTTGATATATAACAAGCCAGACACACTCCTTCAGAAATGGAAGCTGCCACCAGATATAAACTGCTTATTTCTCGCTGAAATTAATTTAACCAAAGCTTTTTTGTATCCACTCTTCCTTTTTAGGCAATACAACATTTTTATTTATATTTTCACCTGGTATATTCTTGTGATCAGCATAGATGCAAAGATTTTCTTCATTCTTCTACATCCTCTCTACATGTGAAGTTCCTACCATCTAATTTTAAAGCATTTTACCTAGGATGATATTGAGAAAGTTAGTTATAAAATGGCAGTTTTAGGACATGTTACCCCCAAATAAGGCACCTTGAAAGTCATTGTCTGACCTTCTCCCATCTTTCTCTGTGAGAGCCATCCATAAAAGGATTCTCTGGTCTACTTCACCTGACAGTAGGTCATAAGACTGTCATGTAACAGTCATTCTGCCCCATACTTGGGGAGAAGAAATGTCATACAGATACACAGAAGAATCTGAACCAACAGGCCTTGCTGAGTTCTTCTCCCATGCCCCAGTTTATTACCATTAGATTATACTCCTTTTTGTCCAATCATCTTTCTTCGCAACTATCCACTTCTTTCATCAGATTTAGCACAAAAACGCACAGATTTCCCTGGGTCGTTTGTACCTTCATTTCTAAAATCTCCTATATAACATAAAACTTTAGATAAATAAACTCATTATGCTTTTCCCTTATTAATGTCTTTTGGTACAGGGATGTCAGCCATGAACCCTTCAAGAGGTGAGAGAAAGATACTACTTTTTATCCCCTATAAAAACAAATGATTTATTTAGTTTATATTCTAGTTGAGTGTGTACAGCAGCTGTCTCCTTGCTTCCTTGACCTATTGCTTGCTATAAGCATTAGACTCAAACCATGATTTTTTTTAAAGATGAATCTGATTATCGTTGACTCATTTCTTCCTTCTTAGTAGCTTAAAAATGCAGGGTGGGAGGGTATGTTTGAGTAATCTCGTTTTAAATCAGACTGATGAAATTATCTGCTCTGTAAAGCTCGTTTCCTAACAAGGTCATTATTGTAACAAGGAAGCTCTATCTACCTTCCCTGAAGTTTGTTAAGAATTATAGGTAAAGGATTCCTTTTCCATGAAACATAGTTTATACTGCATACAATCTATGCCCAGACTTAGCATGCACCTCTGTGTGATAAATTAGTTCCTCCTTTATCTTGTGCACCATGAGCTGCCTCTGCTTTCAAGTTTTATTTGATAGACACTATTTCATATTGAAAAATATGTCTCCAGTATTGTGGTCATGCCTCCTTTTCAAACTATATATATATATATATATATATATAATATTCATAAAGGAACAGGGGTACACTCCAGTTCTAGACTTCAAGCAGTAGCCTTGACTTTAGTCCACTATCTTACATTAATTACTTGAAGCCTCCAATACCCTTCAGAATTCAAAATCTTGATTACCATTTTTTGCTTTTAAACTATGATCCACTTTGCTCTTTCCTTTCTGCCACCACACCACCAGAATGCTTAATGTTTTCAAATACAGTGAGTTGTAAAAGCATGACATCTAGACATAGCCTAACTAAATTTGATAACTGCTCTTGGCCTCAGTATCTTAAACTATAATACATAGAGAACAATAAATATTAATAGTACCTACCTTAGGCGGGGCACGGTGGCTCATGCCTATAATCCCAGCACTTTGGGAGGCTGAGGTGGGTGGATCACAAGGTCAAGAGATTGAGACCATCCTGGCCAACATGGTGAAACCCCACTCTACTAAAAATACAAAAATTAGCTGGGCGTGGTGGCATGCATCTGTAGTCCCAGCTACTCAGGAGGCCAAGGCAGGAGAATCGCTTGAACCTGGGAAGCGGAGGTTGCAGTGAGCAGAGATCGTACCACTGCACTCCAGCCTGGCAACAGAGTGAGACTCTGTCTCAAAATCATAATAATACCTACCTTACAGATATATAATAAAAATTAAGTAAAAGTTATATTTCTGAGAAATATATGTTAGAAATATCTGAATATTTCTCATTCCTAACATATTCAAATAATTATAAAAATAACTTTTTCTATTATATTTCATTCACTATCATTAAGGGTTTGGAGTAGAAAGGGCATAACAGAGAATACATCTTTTTGTTCCATTTATCTTTCCCTGAATCTTCCTCTAGTCTTTCTTGTACTGTTAAATTGGTTGCATGCAGAACACAAAATCATGTGCATATATAATTGTATTATTAAGTTCTAAAAATCTTCGTAAAATTTGGTTAAGAAATTTTACCATTTCATTGGTGGGCTAGATATCTTGGGAGACATACTTTTATATTACACAAAATATATATTTTAGTACATACCTGTACTTAATAGAAAGCAATGAAATTAAAACAACAACAACAAAAGACAGGAAAGGAAAGAAGACACTGAATTCAGGAGGTGACATCAGTACAAGTAGCAAGAAGCAGTGCAAAGAAATCAAGATCAGAAATAAAAGGCAAGGTTAACCTGGTGGGGAAAGCCTACATCACTGAAATATTAAAGAGACTAAGCCTTTGCTCAAGGGAATATAGGGAAGGGATGATTCAAAGAAGCTAAAATGGCTCTTAACAGAGCAGATGAAAGTCCTCTCTTTATGAAAGCATTCTTAATTCAAGCCCTCAGAATTTTCAACTCAAATATCAAACTCAATAAAATGAGTTCATACAAAAATTAGAAAACACAAGAATCAATATTCTGTGAATGAGTGACCAGAAACCACAAAAAGAGATGAAAACATTCAAAGATTTCAGATATGGCATGACCAAAAATAATACATAATGTTAAATAAATCATGTGCATACATGTATGTATATGCTTCTGTGTGTTTATAATTCCAAATTCAAAAACTTATATTTTAAACAGTAAGTTAAACACAGCTGCAGTATCTACTCAGAATAGAGGAGATAGAGACAGGGACTTAAAATATGAAATAAAAGTTAAGTGACCAAGTGACTACAAAGATAGAAGAAAAAAAATCACTTTGAAAATTATTAGAGTCCAGAAAAAGAAAATAGACACTGTGAAAAGGAGGCAACATTGAAATAATATAAAATGTTCCAGTATTAATCAAAAACATAAATTGATAATTCCAGAAATTATCAGTAATATTAACTATATATAATGGCTAAAAATTCAGAAGCCAAATAAGATATTTATGACATTCAATAATGAAAGATCACCTATCAAATAGAGATAATTAGGTTGATAATACAATGCTTAGCATGATATTGAAAATTAGAAGATGGTGCTGAGAAATCCCAATTCATCTAAAATTGTTTAATGACCAAAACTATCTTCAGGACAGAAGGTAAAACAAATGATAGCCTCAGGCATACAAAAACAGATTTGTTTCATACATTTGTAATAAATTTAGATTCATTTGTCACATTTTGTCTTCCATCCTGAAATTCCATTTTTTTTTTTTTTTTTTTTTTTTTTTTTGAGACAGAGTCTTGCTCTGTCACCCAAGCTGGAGTGCAGTTGCACGATCTCGGCTCACTGCAACCTCCACCTCCCAGATTCAACCAATCCTCCTACCTCAGCCTCCCAAGTAGCTGGAATTACAAGCATGGGCCACTATGCCCAGCTAATTTTTGCATTTTTCAGTAGAGATGGTGTTTCACCATGTTGGCCAGGCTGGTCTTGAACTCCTGACCTCAAGTGATCCACCCGTTTTGACAAACGCTTAGTGCCTTGTACTCACCATTACAGTATTATAGAGAATAATTTCACTACACTAAAAATCTTTGTGCTTAGCCTATGCAGTATGCCCCAACACAAGCCCTGTTAACTGCTGATTTGTTGGCCATCTTTAGAATTTGCCTTTTCCAAAACATCATATAATTGGACTTGTAAAGTATGTAGCTTTGTCAGACTGGCCTTTTTCACATAGCATTATGCATTTAAGATTAGTCGTCATTTCGTCTTGGCTTGATAACTCATTGTTTTTCTACTTCATCAAGAATAAGTTTTTATTGATAAATAATATTTCATTTTATATGTGCCACAGTTGGTTTATCCATTATCCATTATCAAATACATTAAAGGAAATCTTGGTTGCTTCAAATATTTAGCGATTATGAATAAAGTTGCTATGGACATTCATGTACATTATGGGTAATATGTTTTTTTTCTTTTTTAATCAGTTGGGTAAATACCTATGAGCATGATGACTGGAATGTATGAAAAGACTATGTTATTTTTTTTTAAAGACTGCCAAACTGTCTTTTGAAGAAACCATGTCATTTTGCATTCCCACCAGCAGTGAATGAGAATATCTGTTGCTCTGCATTCTCACCAGCAGTTGATACTGTCAATTTATTCTGGAGTTTAACCATTCTAAAAGGTGTGTAGAGATATCTTATTGTTCTATTAATTTGCAATTCCCTAATGACAAACCATGTTGAAAATCTTTTCATATGCTTATTTGCTATCTGTATATCTTCTATGATGAGGTGTCTTTTCATTTTTTGGGACAATTTTCAACTGGGTTGTTTATTTATTGTTGAGTATTAAGGATATTTTGTCTATTTTTGATACAAGTACTTCCTCAGATATGTGTTTTGCAAATATGTTCTACCAACCTGCGCCTTGTCTTTTCATTGTCTTAATGTGTTTCCCAGAGGAGAAATTTTATGTTTAATAATGTCAAACATTATTTCTGTTTTACTTTTAGGGATTGTACTGTCAGTGTTGTACTTAAAAATTCATCACCACAGCCAAGTTCACATAGATTTTCTCCTATGCTTTTTTCAAAAAGTTATAGTTTTGTATCTTACATTTTGGCCTAAGATCCATTTCGTTTAATATTTCTGTAAGGGGTAAGGTCTCTGTCTATCTTCACTATTTTGCATATTGATATTCCATTATTTCAGCACCATTTCTTGAAATGATTAGCCTTTCTCCATTTAATTTTTATTGCCCTGTTGTCAAATACTATTTGATTGTATATGTGAATTTATTTCTGAGTTCTCTAATATAGTCTATCGATAACTCCAGGCTTCTCCTCATGCCTTCTCTCTGTACGTTCACCAATACCATACTCTCTTAATTATTGCAGACATATAATATTTCTTAAAATTGAGTAGCATCTGCTCTCCACCTTTATTTTTCATCTTCAATACTGTGTTGGCTATTCTAGGTCCTTTGCTTTTTCATATAGATTTTAGAGTCATTTTCTTAGTATCTACCGAATAGCTTGCTGATATTTTGACTGAGATTGCACTGAATCTACACATCAAGCTGGGAAGAATTGACATCTTAACAGTAATGAATCTACCAGTACAGAAACACAGAATATCTCCTCATTTAGTTGGAGTTTCATTGTTTTTTATATTGGTATTGTGTAGTTTTCCACATATAGATCCTAATGGTATTATGTTGTTAATTTCAAATTCTAAGTGTTTATTGCTGATATATAGGAACGAAGTTTGATTTTTCAAATTAACTTTGTATCCTGTAATGTTGCAATAATTACTTGTTATTTTCAGGTGGTCTTTTTCCATTGATTCTTTGGGATTTTCTACATAGACAATCATATCATCTTTGATTGTCGTCTCTGAACAAAGACAGCTTTATTTCTTCCTTTTCTCTTATACCTTTTGATTATTTTACTTGACTTCTCACACTAGCTAGGACTTCCAATACAATGCTGAATAAGAGTGGTGAAAAAAGACATTCTTGCCTTGTTCTCCACTTTAGGGGAAAGTATCCACTTTTTCAACATTATGGACAATGTTAGTTATAGATTTTTCCACAGATATTACCTATCAAGTGCAGGATGTTTTCCTGTATTCTTAGTTTGCTGAGAGTTTTTGTCATGAATGAGTGTTGAACTTTTTTATATGTTCTTTCTGAATCAATTGATATGATCTTATGATTTTTCTTATCTAGTTTGTTCATGTTGTAGAGCGCACTGATTAATTTTTTAATTGTTGAACCACACCTGAAATAAATTTCATTCACTCACTGTTAGTTTCAATTTGCTAATACTTTGCCAAATGCTTTTTGTGTCTATGAGAGATACTGGTCTGTCGTTTTTGTTTTTGTTTTTTTCTTGTAATGTCTTTCCTTTATAGTCTTGGGTATGTCTTTATTAGCAGCATGAGAATGAATTAATATAGTTAATATGGCTAGTATGGCATATATTTTTCCATACCTTTACTCCTTCTTTTTTTTTTGTTTTGTTTTTTTGAGACAGAGTCTCGCTCTATTGCCCACGCTGGAGTGCAGTGGCGCAATCTCAGCTCACGGCAACCTCCGCCTCCTGTGTTCAAGTGATTCTCGTGCCTCAGTCTCCTGAGTAGCTGTGATTACAGCCGCACACCACCATGGCTGGCTAATTTTTGTGTTTGTATCAGAGGTAGGTTTCTCCGTGTTGGCCAGACTGGTATCGACCTCCTGGCCTCAAGTGATCTGCTAGCCTCAGCCTCCCAAAATGCTGGGATTACAGGTGTGAGCCACCATGCCCAGCCCTATACCTTTACTTATAACCTGAAGTAACTTCACTTTTAAAGTGAGGTTCTTATAAACAACATATAGTTGCGCATTGTTTTTATTATCCACTCTGACCATCTTCATTTGTGAATAGTGTTTCTGATTTTTAGCATTTTCTATTGATTCTTACACATTACCCATATGTTTATGAATGTTGTCCACTTTTTTGTTGTCCCTTAACATTATAAATAGTTATTTTCAATTCCCTTAATGACAATTTTAACATCTGTGTTATATCTGATGTTTTTATTTTTAAAATGTTCTTAAAATTGTATATATTTGTGTTGTATATAAAGATATTTGATGTATGTATTACCTCACATACTTGTACCTTTCTTGTGGTAAGAATAATTGAAAATCTACTTTCTTACTCACTTTTAAGTATGTAATGTATTGTTTCTAACTTTAGCCACCATGATGTACAATAGATGTGTTGAATTTATTAGTTCTATTTAGCTGGAATTTTGTGACTTTTGAATATCTCCCCAGTCACCACACCTCCCAGTTTCTTGTGCCCATTACACTCTTTGTTTCTATGAGTTTGATTTTTATAGATTCTACATATAAGTGAGAAATTGTGGTATTTCTCTTTCTGTTCCTGGCTTGTTTCACTTAAAATAATTTCCACCAAGTTCATCCATGTCATCGCAAATGATAGTATTTTCTTTTAAAATACTACTCACTACTAGCATTCCTTCATGAATACATACCACGTTTTCTTCATCTCATCATTTGTTGAGAGGCATTGAAGTTCATTTTATATCTTGGCTATTGTTGCAATGAACATTGGAGTGCAAATATCTATTTGACGTATCATCATACTCTGGATATAAACCCACGAGTAGGATTCCTAGATTATATGGTAGTTCTATTTTTTAATTTGGGGGGAATCTCAATACCATTTTCCATAATGATTATGCTAATTTACATTCCCAAGAACAGCGTACAGGGGTTCTCTTTTCTCTATATCCTTTTTAATACTTACCTTTTGTCTTTTTGATAATAGCCATCCTAACAGGTGTGAGGTAATATCTCATCGTGATTTTAATTTGCATTCCTCAAATACTTAGTCATGTCAAACAATTTTCATATACCTGTTGGCTATTTGTATATCTTCTTTTAAGAAATGTCTATTTAGGTCCTTTGTCCCTTTTAAAAATTGGATTGTTTTCTTACTAGTAAGTTGATTAAGTTACTTATATATTTTGAATATTAACCACTTGTCAGATTATGGTTTGCAAATAAATTATCTCATTTTGTAGGTTGTCCCTTCACTCTGTTGATTGTTTCCTTTACTGTGCAGAAGTTTTTGATGTAACACCATTTGTCTATTTTTGCTTTGGATGCCTGTGCATTTAGAGTCATATCTAAAAATCATGCTTAGACCAATGTCATGGAGCTTTTCCCCTATGTTCTTTTCTAGTAATTCTACAGTTTTAGGCCTTTCATTTAAGTCTTTAATCCATTTTGAGTTGATTTTTGTATATGACAAAAGATATGGGTTCAATGCCATTGTCCTGCATGGAGATATCCAGTTTTCACAACATCACTTAATTGAGAGGCTGCTTTTTCCTCACTGTATGTTCTTTGTGCCTTTGCTGAAAATCAGTTGCCCTATAAATCCATGTATTTACTTCTGAGCTCTCTATTCTGATCCATTGATTGATGTGTCTGTTCTTATGCCAGTATTATGCTAGTTTGGTCATTAGAGCTTTGTAGTAGATTTTGAAATTGGGTAATGTCATGCCTCTGGTTTTGCTTTTTTTTTTTTTTTTTTGGCTCAATATTGCTTTGGCTATTTGGATGTTGTGGTGTGTATGTGGTGCCATATGAATTTTAGAATTGTTTTATTCTACTTTTATGAAAAATATCCCTGGTAATTCATTAGGGATTGCATTGAATCTGTAGACAGCTTTGTTGAGTGCGGGCATTTTAGCAATATGAATTTAATGCCTGAACTTAACATATATTCCCATTTATTTGTGTCTTCTTCAGTTACTTTCATCATTGTTTTATAGTGTTTAATGTGCAGAGCTTTCACCTCCTTGGTTAAATTTATTTCTAAATATTTTATTGTTTCATAGCTATTATAAATGCAATTGCATTCTTGAATTCATTTTTGGATAGTTCATACTTTATAGAAATGCTATTAATTTGTATACATTGATTTTATATCCTGAAACCTTACTGAACTTATTAGTTCTAATATTTTTGGTGGAGTCTTTAGGGTTTTTGTTATATAGGGTATCATCTGCCCAGGTGCAGTGGCTCACACCTATAATCCCAACACTTTGGGAGGCCAAGGCAGGTAGATCACCTGAGGTCAGGAGTCCAAGACCAGCCTGGAAAACATGGGGAAACCCCTTGTACACTAAAAATACAAAAATTAGAGCGTGGTGGCACATGCCTGTAATTCCAGCTACTTGGGGAGGCTGAGGCAGGAGAATCACTTGAACTCGGGAGGCAAAAGTTGCAGCGAGCTAAGATTGCACCACTGCACTCCAGCCTGGGTGACAGAGCTAGACTTTGTCTAAAAAAAAAAAAAAAAAAATCATTTGAAGAGACAAGTTAACTTCTTCCTTTCTGATTTTGATGTCTATTTTTCTCTTTTTATTGTCTAATTGCTTTAAGTCAGGCATCTAATATTATGTTAAATGAAAACTGCTAGAATGCGCATTATCTTGTTTTTGACATTAGAGGAAAAGTTTTTAACTTTTAACTGTTATGTATCATATAAGGTATGAAATTGTCATGTATGGCATTTCTGTACTGGGATACATTCCTTCCATACCTAATCGGTTGATAGTTTTTATCATGAAAGGATGTTGAATTTTGTCAAATGCCTTTTCTGCATCTATTAGGTGATCATGTGGGTCTTTTGTTTTACATTCTGTTAATATGGCATACCACATTTATGTATTTGCTTATGTTGAATCATTTTTGCATCCCAGGGATAAATCCCACTTGATCACAGTGAATAAGTCTTAAGTTTTTCTTTGATGGGAGACTTCTAATTATTTATTAAATCTCCCTACTTATTGATCTATTCTGATTTTCCATTTGTTCATTATTCAGTGTTGATAGGTTCTATGTGTCTGGGTATTTATTCATTTCTTTTAGATTATCCAATTTGTTAGTGTACAAGTGCTCCTAGCACCCTCTTAGGATTATTTATATTTCTGTCGTATCAGTTGTAACGTCTCCTTTTTCATTTATAATTTTATGTATTTGAGTCTTCTCTCATTTTTTTAAAGTTAGTCTTGCTAAAGGTTGACCAATTTTGTTTTTTTTTTTATGGTCTCGATCTCTTGACCTCGTAATCGGCCCGCCTGGGCCTCCCAAAGTGCTGGGATTACAGGCAGGAGCCACCGCGCCCGGCCGGGGAGTTAGTGTTTAATGGGTATAGTTTCAAGTGTATGGATACATGGGTAATTGAGGTACTAGTTTTAGACTGTAGTTGAGTTTCCTACATCTGGGGAAATCACAGGGGTCAGCATATCCGGAGTACAATGGATAAGCTTCGCCCTGGGAAAACCACCTTCATGATCATGGTATCTCCCCTGCCAGGTACGTATGTGTTTGGTTATTTCTTTGATATATTTCTTCTGTTTTCATGCAGGTGTTTATGTTTCATGTAGGTCTAACTTCACTCTTAGAACCACTTTTGCTGCATCCCTTAAGTTTTCATGTTGTTTTTCTATTTTTGCTTGTCTCAAGATGTTTATAATTTCTCCTTTAATTTTTTTGACCCATTTGTTGTTCAGAACCATGTTGTTTAATTTTCACATATTGTGAATTTCCCAGAATTTCTCCATTTATACCATTTTATTCATATCACTGTGGTCAGAAAAAAATTCTTCATGTTATTTCAATTCTCTTCAATTTGTTAAGACTTGTTCTGTTCCTGTGCCTAACATGTGATATGATTCTAAACCAGAATGTGTATTCTGTTCCTGTTGGATGGACTGCTTTGTATATGTTTCTTTGGTCCATTTGGTCTAAAGTATAGTTTATAGTTCAAGTTCAATGTTTTGCTATTGATTTTCTGTCTGGATTATATGTTCATTGTTGAAAGTGGGATGTTGATGTCCCCTACTATTATTATATTGCAATCTATCTCTTTCTTCAGATTTATTAATATTTGCTTTATATGTTTAGGTGTTTTGATTGGTGGTGCATATATGTTTATAATTGCTACATCTTCTTGATAAATTGATCCCTTTATCATTATATAATGATCCTTTTTGTCTTGTTTTACAGATTTTTACTTAAATAAAAGTATAGCTACCCTTGCTGTCTTTTGGCTTTCATTTGAATGGAATATATTTTTTCATTCTTTCACTTTACTGTATTTGTGTCCTTAAAAAGTAAAATGATTCTCTTATATGCACCACATAATTGATTTTTAAAAAATATCTATTTAGCCACCGTATGTTTCGTGGTTGCAGAATTTAATCTGTTTATCTTCTAGGTAATATATTGATAGGTAAGGGCTCACTAATGCCATTTTGCTCATTGTATTCTGGTTGTTTTATAGATCCTTTGTCCTTTTTCTTTCTTGCTATATTCCTTTGTGATTAGATAATATTCTCTAGTCATATGCCTTAGATTTCCTCCTTTTTATCTTTTGTGTATCTACTATAGCTTTTTTATTTGTGGTTACCATGGTTACCATGAGGCATAATGTAAAACATTTTATATATTATATAGAAGCTATTTTAAGCTGATAACAAACTTAATTTTGATTGCATAAAATAACTCTACATATCTACTCCACCCACATACATTTTTATAGTTTTTATATCAAAATTTAAATATTTTTATGTTGTGTATCCCCTAACAAATTATTGCAGCTATTATTTAGTAGTTTTGTCTTTTAACCTTCATACTGAAGATAGAAGTAATTTACACACCATCATGATAGTATCAGAGTATTCTTAATATGGTTGTGAAATTATTTTTACCAGTGAGTTTTATACTTTCATTTTTTTTGTTACTAATTAGCATCTTTTAATCTCACCTTGATGTACTACTTTTAACATTTTTTGTAAGACAGATCTGGTGATGATGAACTCACTCAGCTTTTGTTTGCTTGGGAAATCTATCTCTTCTTTATTTCTAAAGGATAGCTTTGCCAGGTATGGTATTCTTGGTTCACAATTGTTTTCCTTCAGCATTTTGAATATATGATTCCACTTTCTCCAGGTCAATATCTGATAAAAACTCCCCTGCTAAAACTACTGAAACTCCCTGATATGTGATTTGTTTCCTTTGCTGCTCTCAGTGTCCTCTCTTTGATTTTTGACAGTTTGATTATAATGTCTTGATGTAGATTGTTTGGATTGAATCTGATTGGGACATTTAGCCTTTGTATCTGGATTTTTATATCTTTCCCCAAATTTGCAAAGTTTTCTGCTATTATTTATTTGAATAAAATTTCTGCCACTTTTTCCCCCATTTCTCTTCATAAAGTTTCTATGATTTGGGTTTTCCTTTTTTGATGCTGTTCCATAAATCTCATAAACTTTCTTATTTATTTTGTTTTCTTTTTTCTTCTTTCTCAGTGTATTTACATTACTTCAAGTTCGCAGATTCTTCTACTTGATTTGCTGTTAACGTTCTGTATTAACTTTTTTTTCCATTCATTATGTTTTTAGGCTCTAAAATTTTCTACTTGATTTTTAATAATGTGAAATTATTTAATGATAAAGATAGTCATAGAATCAAATAATTAAATAATTCAAAATATTAATCATTTAATTATATTATAATTTTATAATGTAAAAAAATAATTTTAACTGCTAAATTTCTCATTTCAAATCACTTATCCTTTTTCTGATTTCAACAAATTGTTTCTCTGTATTTTCCTGGAGTTTGCTGATCTTCCTTAAAATAATTACTTTATATTCTTTGTCAGGAAGTTTATAGGCTTGTTTGGGATCAGCCTCTGTTTTTGTGGTGGTATTATGTCTTCTTGGTTTTTCATATTTCTTGTTATCTTATATCGATGTATGTGCATTTGATGGAGTAGTCACCATTTGCAGACTTCATAGGCTAGTTTCAATGTGGAAAGACCTTCCCCTAAATGGCAAGAGAGGCTGGGAGCAGAGTGTGATAGTTAATATTAGGTGTCGATTTGACTGAATTGGGAGATGCCTATATGGCTGCTAAAGTATTTTTCTGGGTGTGTCTGTATACATGGGTTGCCAGAGGAGATGGACATACAAGTCAATAAAGTGGGAGAAAAAGGCCCACTATCAGTGTGGGTGGGCACCATACGCAATCAGCTGCCCACACAGCTAGAACAAAGCAGGCAGAAGTAGGAATAAGCAGCTTGCTGATTCTCTGACTCTTTCTCTTCCTGTGCCAGATGCTTGACTCCTCTCCTCGTGTCCTTGAACATCAGACTTCAGGTTCTTTGGCCTTTGAACTCTGTAATTTGCACCAGCAGCCTCCCAAATGCTCTTGGGCACTTGGCCTCAGACTGTTATGCTGTCAGCTTCCCTGGTTTTGAGGCTTTCAGACTTGGACTGAGCCATGCTACTGGCTTCTTTCTTTCCCAAGCTTTCAGACAGCCTATTATGGAACTTTGCCTTGTAATCATGTCAGCCATTCTCCCTAATCAGCGCCATTTTATATACACATATTGTCAGGCCTCTGAGCCCAAGCTAAGCCATCGCATCCCCTGTGACCTGGCATGTATACACCCAATTGGCCTAAAGTAACTGAAGAATCACGAAATAACTGAAAATGGCCTGTTCCTGCCTTAACTGATGACATTCCACCACAAAAGAAGTGAAAATGGCCGGTCCTTGCCTTAAGTGATGACATTACCTTGTAAAATTCCTTTTCCTGGCTCATCCTGGCTGAAAAACCTCCCCCACTGAGCACCTTGTGACCGCCACCCCTGCCCACCAGAGAACAACCCCTTTGACTGTAATTTTCCTTTACCTACCCAAATCCTATAAAGTGGCCCCACCCCTATCTCCCTGCGCTGACTCTCTTTTCGGACTCAGCCCGCCTGCACCCAGGTGAAATAAACAGCCTTGTTGCTCACACAAAGCCTGTTTGGTGGTCTCTTCACACAGATGTGCATGAAATTTGGTGCCGTGACTCGGATCGGGGGACCTCCCTTGGGAGATCAATCCCCTGTCCTCCTGCTCTTTGCTCCGTGAGAAAGATCCACCTACGACCTCAGGTCCTCAGAGTGACTAGCCGAAGGAACATCTCGCCAATATCAAATCCGGTAAGTGGCCTCTTTTTACTCTTTTCCTCAACCTCCCTCACTATCCCTCAAACTCTTTCTCCTTTCAATCTTGGAGCCACGCTTCAATCTCTCCCTTAATTTCAATACCTTTCATTTTCTGGTATAGACAAAGGGGACACATTTTATTCATGAACCCAAAACTCCGGCGCCGGTCATGGACTCAGGAAGGCAGCCTTCCCTTGGTGTTTAATCATTGAGGGGTGGCAAGTCAATTGCAAGGATGGCTGCTTTGGCTGCTTACCCACCTTGCAGCCCAGGGCTGCTCCCCACCCCCTTCTCCATGTCTCTACCTTTCTCTTTAAACTTGCCTCCTTCACTATAGGCAACCTTCCACCCTCCATTCCTCCTCCTTCTCCCTTAGCCTGTGTTCTCAAGAACTTAAAACCTCTTCAACTCACACCTGACCTAAAACCTAAATGCGTTATTTTCTTCTACAATGCCACTCCACCCCAATACAAACTCGACGGTGGTTCCAAATAGCCAGAAAACGACACTTTTGATTTTTCCATCCTACAAGATCTAAATAATTCTTGTTGTAAAATGGGCAAACGGTCTGAGGTGCCTGACGTCCAGGCATTATTTTACACAACGGTCCCTCCCTAGTCTCTGTTCCTAATGCAACTCATCCCAAATCTTCCTTCCCTCCTGCCTCTCCCCAGTCACTGAGTCTTTCTAGTCTTCCTTTTCTACAGACCTATCTGACCTCTCCCCTCCTCACCAGGCCAGGAGGGGAGGAAGTCCCAATTCTTCCTCAGCCTCCACTCCTCCACCCTATAATCCTTTTATCACCTCCCCTCCTCATACCCAGTCCGGCTTAAAGTTTAGTTCCATGACTAGCCTTCCCCCACCTGCCCAGCAATTTCCTCTTAAAAAGGTGGCTGGAGCTAAAGTCATAGTCAAGGTTAATACTCCTTTTTCTTTATCCGACCTCTCCCAAATCAGTTAGCATTTAGGCTCTTTCATCAAATATGAAAAACCCAGCCCAGTTAATGGCTCATTCGGCAGCAACCCTGAGACACTTTACAGCCCTAGATCCTAAAAAGTCAAAAGGCCATCTTATTCTCAATATACATTTTATTACCCAATCCGCTCCTGACATTAAATAAAACTCCAAAAATTAAATTCTGGCCCTCAAACCCCACAACAGGACTTATCCTCGCCTTCAAGGTGTACAATAATAGAGTAGAGGCAGCCAAGTAGCAACATATTTTTGAGTTGCAATTCCTTGCCTCCACTGTGAGACAAACCCCAGCCACATCTCCAGCACACAAGAACTTCCAAATGCCTGAACCGCAGCAGCCAGGTGTTCCTCCAGAACCACCCCCCGACCAGGAGCTTGCTACAAGTGCCAGAAATCTGGCCACCAGGCCAAGGAATGCCCACAGACCAGGATTCCTCCTAAGCCGTGTCCCATCATGCAGGACCCCATTGGAAATTGGACTGTCCAACTCGCCTGGCAGCCACTCCCAGAGCCCCTGGAACTCTGGCCCAAGGCTCTCTGACTCCTTCCCAGATCTTCTCGGCTTAGCAGCTGAAGACTGACGCTGCCTGATGACCTCAGAAGCCTACAGGACCATCACAGAAGCTCTAGGTAATTCTCACAGTGGAAAGTAAGTCCGTCCCCTTCTTAATCAATACAGAGGCTACCCACTCCACATTACCTTATTTTCAAAGGCCTGTTTCCCTTGCCTCCATAACTGTTGTAGGTACTGATGGCCAGGCTTCTAAACCTCTTAAAACTCCCCAACTCTGGTGCCAACTCAGACAATGCTCTTTTAAGCACTCCTTTTTAGTTATCCCCACCTGCCCAGTTCCCTTATTAGGCTGAGACACTTTAACTAAATTATCTGCTTCCCTGACTATTCCTGGACTACAGCCACACCTCATTGCCACCTTTTCCCCCAGTTCAAAGCCTCCTTCACATCCTCCCCTTGTATCTCCCCACCTTAGCCCACAAGTATAGGATACCTCTACTCCCTCCTTGGTGACCGATCATGCACCCCTTACCATCTCAGTAAAATCTAATCACCCTTACCCCACTCAATGCCAATATCCCATTCCACAGCATGCTTTAAAAGGATTAAAGCCTGTTATCACTCACCTGCTACAGCACGGCCTTTTAAAGCCTATAAACTCCCCTTACAATTCCCCCATTTCACCTGTTCTAAAACCAGACAAGGCTTACAGGTTAGTTCAGGATCTGCGCCTTATCAACCAAATTGTTTTGCCTATCTACCCCATGGTGCCAAACCCATATACTCTCCTATCCTCAATACCTCCCTCCACAATCCATTATTCTGTTCTAGATCTCAAACATGCTTTCTTTACTATTCCCTTGCACCCTTCATCCCAACCTGTCTTCGCTTTCACTTGGACTGACGCTGACACCCATCAGGCTCAGCAAATTACCCGGGCTGTACTGCCGCAAAGCTTCACAGACAGCCCCCATTACTTCAATCAAGCCCAAATTTCTTCCTCATCTGTTACCTATCTCGGCATAATTCTCATAAAAACACACGCGTTCTCCCTGCCAATCGTGTCTGACTGATCTCTCAAACCCCAGCACATGCTATAAAACAACTCCTTTCCTTCCTAGGCATGGTTAGATACTTTCGACTTTAGATAGATACCTGGTTTTGCCATCCTAACAAAACTATTATATAAACTTACAAAAGGAAACCTAGCTGACCCCATAGATCCTAAATCCTTTCCCCAATCCTCTTTCCATTCCTTGAAGACAGCTTTAGAGACTGCCCCCAGCCTAGCTCTCCCTGACTGATCCCAATCCTTTTCATTACCCACAGCCGAAGTGCAGGGCTGTGCAGTCAGAATTCTTACGCAAGAACCAGGAACGCGTCCTGTAGCCTTTTTATCCAAACAACTAGGCCTTACTGTTTTGCCTAGCCCTCAAGTCTGCATGCGGCGGCCGCCACTGCCCTAATAATTTTAAAGGCCCTTAAAATCACAAACTATGCTCAACTCACTCTCTACAGTTCTCATAACTTCCAAAATCTATTTTCTTCCTCTCACCTGACACATACTTTCTGCTCCCCAGCTCCTTCAGCTGTACTCACTCTTTGTTAAGTCTCCCACAACCACCATTGTTCCTGGCCCAGACTTCAATCCAGCCTCCCACATTATTCCTGATACCACACCTGACCTCCGTGACTGTATCTCTCTGATCCACCTGACATTCATCCCATTTCCCCATATTTCCTTCTTTCCTGTTCCTTACCCTGATCACACTTAGTTTATTGATGGCAGTTCCACCAGGCCTAATTGCCACACACCAGCAAAGGCAGGCTATGCTGTAGTACAAGCCACTGGCCTGTCTCTTAGAACCTCTCATTTCCTTTCCATCGTAGGAATCTATCCTCAAGGAAATAACTTCTCAGTGTTCCATCTGCTATTCTACTACTTCTCAAGGATTATTCAGGCCCCCTCCCTTCCCTATACATCAAGCTCAGAGATTTGCCCCCACCCAGGACTAGCAAATTGACTTTACTCAGCATGCCCTGAGTCAGGAAACTAAAATACCTCTTGGTCTAGGTAGACACTTTCACTGGGTAAGTAGAAGCCTTTCCCACAAGGTCTAAGAAGGCCACCACTGTCATTTCTTCCCTTCTGTCAGACATAATTCCTTGGTTTAGCCTTCCCACCTCTATACAGTCCGATAGCAGACTGGCCTTTATTAGTCAAATTGGCTAAGCAGTTTTTCAGGCTCTTGGTATTCAGTGAAACCTTTATATCCCTTACAGTCCTCAGTCTTCAGGAAAGGTAGAACGGACTAAAAGTCTTTTAAAAACACACCTCACCAAGCTCAGCCACCAACTTAAAAAGACTAGACAATACTTTTACCACTTTCCCCTCTCAGAATTCAGGCCTGTCCTTAGAATGCTATAAAGTACTGCCCATTTAAGCTCCTGTATAGATGCTCCTTTTTATTAGGCCCTAGTCTCATCCCAGACACCAGACCAACTTAGACTGTGCCCCAAAAAACTTGTCATCCCTACTATTTTCTGTCTAATCATACTCCTATTAACCATTCTCAGCTACTCATACATGCCCTGCTCTTTTTTACACTGCCAGTTTACACTGTTTCTCCAAGCCATCACAGCTGATATCTCCTAGTGCTATCCCCAAACCGCCACTCTTAAATCTTAAAGTAAATAAATAATCTTTGCTGACAAGGCTATGCTGAACCTCCTTAAGCACTCTCTAATTAGATGCCCTAAGTCTTCCCAATTCTTAGTCCTTTAATACCTGTTTTACTCCTTCTCTTATTCCGTTTAGTTTTTCAATTCATACAAAACCGTATTCAGGCCATCACCAATAATTCTATACAACAAATGTTTCTTCTAACAACCCCACAATATCACCCCTCACCACAAAATCTTCCTTCAGCTTAATCTCTCTCACTCTAAATTCTCACGCCGCCCCTAATCCCACTCGAAGCAGCCCTGAGAAACATCACCCATTATCTCTCCATACCACCCCCCGCAAAAAAAATTTTTTTCTTCACTGCCTCAACGCTTCCATACTACTTTATGTTATTTTTCTTATTAATATAAGAAGACAGGAATGTCAGGCCTCTGAGCCCAAGCTAAGCCATCGCATCCTCTGTGACCTGCATGTATACGCCCAGATGGCCTGAAATAACTGAAGAATCACAAAGGAAGTGATTCTTCCTGCCTTAACTGATGACATTCCACCACAAAAGAAGTGAAAATGGCTGTCCTTGCCTTAAGTGATGACATTACCTTGTAAAATTCCTTTTCCTGGCTCATCCTGGCTGAAAAAGCTCCCCCACTGAGCACCTTGTGATCCCCAACCCTGACCACCAGAGAACAATCCCCTTTGACTGTAATTTTCCTTTACTTACCCAAATCCTAGAAAATGGCCCCACCCCTATCTCCCTGCACTGACTCTCTTTTCGGACTCAGCCTGCCTGCACGCAGGTGAAATAAACAGCCTTGTTGCTCACACAAAGCCTGTTTGGTGGTCTCTTCACACAGACGCGCATGAAACATGTATCTTATTGGCTCTGTACCTCTGCAGAACCCTGAATAATACAGGGAATGTGAAGGCACTTGCTGGGTAGGGTGAAGCAGTTATGACACTTCGGAGGAAGTAGCTAAGTCTTGGTGCAGCTCTGTCAGTTGATATTGATGTTGAAGGTTTCTCAGTTTTTTATTGACTCTTGTTTCTCTTCTATGACATTTACATGTGTTAATTCTTATATAGTTCCCTACTTCCTCAGAAAGAACAGAAAAACTGCAGTGGGCAGGAGTGAGAGGAATGCCAGTCCCCCACTGCTTTGGAACAAAGCTTTGTTCAATCTTTCCCCCTGGAAAACAGTCCTTTGTTATGGAGAATGACCAAGACATTTCCACAATATTACTGTTCTCCTGCCCCTGCCCAAGCCACAGAATGATATTTCTTGGATTTTTACCACGAGAATGTGGTTGGATTCTTGGAAGCAAAACCCAGGAAATTGTTGGGGCACTCTTACATCTACATGCCCTCTTAGGAAATTCTCAATCTCAGTCCAGCAATTCAGCTTCAAACAATTTATCAAAATTAGCATTTAAGTGTACTTACTACTCTACGGTTCCAGTAGCGTTTGTTCTCAGTAAACAGTTCTCAGCTGTGACATTCAACATTTGCCTATGAAAACTCCTTTCTCTGCCACATCTAACAAGAGTCATTGATTTTGCATTTGTTCAGTATTTTCTTGTCTTAAGGACGCAGGTAACAACTTCCAGGATTTTTACATGTCAGTGCTGAAAGTAGAAACCTCCATTTAGAAAAATTGTTAATAATAACATGTTAAGGAAAAAATGATATGAAAGAGGAAAACTTTATAAGTTACTTCTAATTCTCATCTTAGATCTGTTTAAGTACCTGAATCTATGTGTTTAATAGTGTGGTTAAGTTGTAGTTTTATGCTGATTTAATAAACCATAAAAGCAGAAGGAATATTGGATTCAAATAAATGTGTAATTGAAATTCTGCAATTAATAATTTATGTTCCCCTTGTGTGGTTAGCCAAAATACTGGATCCTGGATTAGTCTGGCTGCCAGTTATATCTCAAAGAACGTTTGAAAAGAAAATATGGCTAACACTTTTTAAAAGCCCCTTTTATTTTCTCATTTGTAATATTCTACTTGTTTATTCTGAATGTTCACATTCATAGTCAGATGTGAGCAGTGTTTCCATTTTGGCCTATTCTAGGTACAAGCTTAAGTAAAGATAATAAAAGAAAACTGCTAACTCCAGTTTTCTAAATTCTCTTCTGAACCATTGAGGAATAATAACCCCCAAGAACACAACACTACATTTTTAAGGCAAAGTATTAGGCCAGCAGCAGACATTGTCCTCATTTTCTGCCTTCTCCACACAGCCATTGGCATTCTAGGCTATTTTTTTTTTAGTCTGTGATCCCTATCATTAACGGGTTGGAACTGATACACAGCCAGTTCCACCCTGCACAGATGCAGGAACCGATGGAGGAAAACAAGGCTGAAAATAAGTACCTGTGATTTAAAAGAAAAAACAGTCATATCAAAGACAAAACATCAAGGCATTGTGAAAGCAAAGCATGATACAGCTGAGCTATGTTAGAGCACCAAAATGATTTAATTGACTACACATTAAAAACAAAAGCTGTCTGCCCAATGGTTTTTAAAAGAAACGCAATGATTAATAATGAGTTATTCATTTTAAAAATACTTCCTAATTACTTAGATATTCTTATATGAAAAATGATTTTTCTGCTAATAAAAGTCTATATTGTAATATTCAAAGAATTCTTATTAGTTATTAAAATGTATTAGTTAAGAATATGATAATTATATGAGTAATGCATGTTCGTGGTTTTTAAAATATTCAGCTAACAAAGAGATTTTCTTTTCCCCTCCCCAATATACCCAAATGCATACATTCAGAATTTAATACATATTTTTCTGTAACTGTATTTTTTCACATAATAATACATTGGAACATCTTTCATTGTTAACATGTGTAGATTATTTTTGTTCTATGTAATTGCGTCTTTATGTTCCATTGGAAGATGTAGCATCATTTGTTACTTCAAAGTTTGTTTTATATTTTTTACTTTGAATATTTTCAAAAGGAAGGAGTCTTAGGTAATTTGCATTTGTTTTTCTTCTGCTTTCTTTGTATAAAAATAGATACAAATAAGGACTGTGGAAAGCTTTGGGGATTGGCACTGGAAAATGTCTGCTTTTAGAAGTGTGGATTTTCATAGATATATATTTTTGTTGTGACATTTTGTTTTGCCTTCAGTGAAAGTTTGCACTATTAAACCTTAAGATCAGGCTACAGAAAAGATTCACTAGAACTTCAAAAGCTTCTCTTTCTTGTACTCAAATATAAATGTCTCTGCATAAAAATTCTCAGCAACATCATTTGGCTCTTCTATGTGTTGCTGTTCTCAGTAACAAATTAATAAAGAAAAATTACCCCAGGAGGCAAAATATTGTCTCAACGGTACCATTTGGCATCTTCACACTGACTTCTCCAGAGCATTGCTGCTCTTATTAGTTCTGTGAAGGTGGAATATCACTGGAGCCTCAGGATAATGAAGGCGGTGGTTCCATTATGAAGAAGCAAGGCATTTTCCCAAAGTGGCCATCAAGCTGCTTGACAATGAGATAGATTTTCTCAGAAAAGATTAATGAAGTTCAAAAAGAAGTAGTGAGTACAGTTCTCCTTAGTATAATATAAAGCTTTTTCTTCTTCCACAGACAGAAGTGCTCAGTTCCCTTTTGTCATCTTTCCCCCTTTAAGCTTCAATAGCCACTTCATTAAGTGAAACAATGCTGTCACCATCCATCATCTGCCAGGCTTCTAATTCCCAAAACAGCCTGGTACTCTGCAATTCCAGCATGCAGGTCACAGTTTTCATCTGGATTTGCATTTGTATCTATGAATTCATAATATCCATAAGTTTTCTAAGAATATTAAAAACATTGGAGTGAAAAGGAGCAAATATATGTTTCTCTATTCAGTTCAGTTTCTAACACAGTTCATAATGTTTTCAGAATTTGTTTGGGGGGGGGAAAGAATCTAATTCTATTTTGTTCACAGATATAGTCCAATTCTCTAGGACAGTTCCTGGCACACAGTAGGCCCCCAATATAATGTTGAATTGCTTGTAATACAAAACTTACAATCGGAAAACACAGATAAATGCCAATTATTTGTGCTGTGAAATACTATAATTTATGTTTAAGTCATTATTAACAACAGATTTTATAACATTAGCTAATTCTATTTGTTAGAATCAGTACATGTTAAAGGAGAAGACCATCTGACAATGTAGAAACATAAAAACAAGTCTAAAAGAATCAAAAAGGAAAAGACTCAAAAGAATTATAACAAACAAGAGAAGGATTTGATGAAATATGATATTTGTTCACAATGTGTTGACTGATATATCAAGTTTTTTCCCTGTGTTGGTTCTCATTCCTCTAGGAGGCAATTCTGTCATTTTAAATTGGAAGCCTTTGATTATTCTCAAACATATAGTTTTTCTTCTTTATGATTAGACAATTAGGTATTTCCCACGGACATTTGAGGTTAAGGCACAAAAAAGATCTGATTTGAGCTATAACACCTAAATCTTCCCTTCTTCCCCACTCTACAGGTATGTTAATACAACTAAATAAATAGATCTTATTTTGTTTTATATACCCAAATAAATTAATGTTTCTAAAAGCATACAAGAGGAGGACATAATACTCCATTGTCAATATCTTTTATTCTAGGATAAATAACAATGTAGGACAGTTTCCTTATTTTGACAACAAATAGAATTTACGCATATATAATGGTCTGATTAAATGATTGAAGTTATTCTCATAATTCACGTGTGCAGATTCAAGGTTGTAGTAAATACTGTACAAGGGAGTCAGTGCAGGAAGGTAAGATCTGAACTACTGTCCTCATCTCTGTAGCAATTCTAAATAAAAGTAGGTAGATATTTATGCATCAATGGTCAGTAATTAATAGCAATAAAAGTAATCAAATTGATATGTTAATGGAGGCTCCATGACTTTCTTCCAGCATTAAAAGAGAAAGCTTTTTATCCTCCCAATTGGTATATATCACTATATTATGATCAAACACTTCTCAGAAACCTCTGACATCTAGAATTCTTATTAGTTATTAAAATGTATTAGTTAAGAATATGGTAATTATATGAGTAATGCATGTTCATGGTTTTTAAAATATTCAGCTAACAAAGAGATTTTCTTTTCCCCTCCCCAATATACCCAAATGCATACATTAAGAATTTAATACATATTTTTCTGTAACTGTATTTTTTCACATAATAATATATTGGAACATCTTTCATTGTTAACGTGTAGATTATTTTTGTTTTATGTAATTGCATCTTTATGTTCCATTGGAAGATGTAGCATAATTTGTTACTTCAAAGTTTGTTTCATATTTGTTTACTTCACATTGTTTGTTCAGAAAGCTTATTTCATATTTGTTATATGAAAGTGTTTTTTTAAAAAAATACATCCACATTGTAATAATTTTCAAATAGCCCAGAAGAATATAAATTTAAAATAAAAGTCTTCATCTTCTCACTCACAAAGGTAACTAGTGGTAAACATTTGTTTTAGCTCTTCTGATATTTACTATTACATCTATCTTTAAGGGTTTTGAGTTTATTTACTATAATTAACTTTTTAGAGTATTGTTGATTCACCATCATGAATTAGAACACATGTGTTAACCCGTGCCTCCTAATTCCCATATCTCTTCTAAGGGTTGTTTTCTTCATTTAATTATTATATCAAAACACCATATTTTGATTCATAAACTGTAGGCATGTCTTGTTGTCTATGTTAAATATTGCTGTAGTGGTTCTCCAAGCGCCTGTATTTTCACTTTTCACTGGATCATATCCATGTGCACAGAATGCTGCTGTTTCTCCTTCTTTAAAAAAATCTGTTTTTATTCCTACTTTTTTTCATCAGCTACTGTCTTTCCTCTATGTTATAGAAAAACTCCTTTGAAAAAGTTGGTTATACGTAGTGTCTCTAAATTCTGACTTCCCATTTAATTTTTCCATATTTATTTAAATACGTATCTGCTCTACCTTTTTCTAAGAAAGTTGTTTCAATTCAAATGAGCCTCTGCATATTAAAGAGTACATATGTTTATATTTTTCATGATTGCTGATTTATTCGGAATTACTTATTAGGTTTCAAAGGAATCTGTGCTTTTCAAAGGAGTGTTTAATCTATTTCTATTTATTAAAATTACGTTTTATATGAATTCACTTTAAATGTGGCATTCTGTGTTTTATATTTTCCATTAATGCTTCCTTCATTTTCCTTCTTTGACTTCTCTTACACTGATTGAATTTCTTTCATTTTCGTTTTTCTTACTTTACGAGTTTGAATGAGAGAGTTCATATACTTTTATGGTTCTATATATACTTTTAGGATTTTTTCCATTAATTTCAATAAAAAAGAACTACGTATGTATATTTTCAGTAAATTAGAATATTTCTTTAAAATTGTCAACTTCCTCTTTGCTAATTTCTATATTATCAACATCTAACATTTTAAAGTTGCTTTTAAATATCAAATTGAAATATGCTAATTAGCTTTCAAATATAGCCATGATATCCATATTGTTATATGACTTATCAAAATACTTATTTACTTGTGTACCTGTTCTCCTTGTAACTCATTACAGTTGTCTCTAGGAATTCATGCAAAATAGGTTCGAGGACCCCCATTGATTCCCAAATCAGTGAATAGGGAAATAATTTATTTAAAATAGTTCATGATTTGCATATAACCTATGCACAATTCCCATAATTCTCATAAAGTTATTTATGAACAAATAAATATTTTTTATTGTGTGGGTTTTTAAACATTTTTCAAAATTTTTATTGTGTGGGTTTTTAAAAATATTTTCAGTCCACCTTGGTTGAATCTGAGTACGTGGAATCCATCGATCCAGAGGGCCAACTGTACTGTCTTCTGTGGGTTTTTAAAATTTTCTTTCTGAAATATAGCCTTAGAGACTCATCTACTCAGAATTTGTGTACTTTCAGGTAAATCAAAATATACTTATTTTCCTAATGAGAGGTAGACTATGATTCCCATGTATCTATTAGATACTCTAATCCTTGAAGGTTATCTGTATTTTCTTTCTTTTTTCTCTCTCTCTTAGTTTTTGAGTATTTTTGTTTGGAGATCTTTACTTTTCTATTTCATAAAGATTTTTGGTTCTTGTTTCAAGATTTAATTACAAATATTTCCTTTTTTTACAAGTGTTGTCTTCATATTTGAAGGTAAATGAAATATTGGTAATATTTCAATGTAGTATTTTGGTATTTGTAATCTAGGAAAATATTCAGGGAATGTAAAATTGCATATTTTTGCTGTGACCCAATCTTACATCATCAAAAACACTGAATACAACATATGAATTTTCCAAACAATGTACAGTTCACTAAACTGTTTTTCTTTGTGTAACAAGTGCTAGAAAATATATTTCCTCTAAAAGATTTAAAGGACCATGAAACTTTTTTTTAGGTATCAGTGCCTTTTCTTGAAAGATATCCCCTCTCTCTTCGTCCCCTAAAAAATACGAAGCCGAGGAAACTAAATTAAATCAGTTCTCCATCCCCAGTCCCACTTTCAACACGATTTCTCAGCTTCCGGTGTCTCTGCAAAAGTTAATACTTTAATCACAGTCTATTGTCTACCTCATTTAACAAACAGAGGAAATTCACCTTGTTTCCATCATTTGAATCACCAATTCATGTTGTATCCCTAGAAAATGCCTAGACCTGTTATGAAACTTTTCTTTGGTTTAGGATAAGCATATTACTCTGTTCTTTAACTTGCTTTTTTATTTCAAACTCTATCTTCTGGATTCTCTTCATACTGAGTTTTCCCCTATGTATTAGCATGCATTACTAAGTTTATTAGTGTTCCACATGATTATATGTTTTATTGATATGGCTATGTATATATATAATACACACACAATATCATACATACATACATATATATCCTAACAGTCTCACTGTCCATTCTAACTCAGATTTGCTTAATTTCTTCTCCTTCATAGAAATCACCTCTTCCCAGATAAAGCATGTAAGTTAAATTAGTATTAGCTTAACATTTTCAAGTTACAAAAACATTTTTGTCACTTTTTACTTTACACCCCTACTTTTTCCCTTCCTCCTATTTTTAATTATTTTTTTAATTTAAGGCATGCTTTTCTCCTTTCCTTCAGTTTTTTTATAACATTTATATAGAGAACATGTAAATTAATATCCTGGCTGCTTTCCAATGCTTCTTTTTGTTGCTAGAGTTATCATTAAAGTCAATATTTCAATATTGGAAAATAAAGTAGCAATCATGGTGATCTACCACATCCCTGTTTAACTATTCTATTTTTACTTAAAATAATACAACTATGTAATGATTGTTTTTCTCTGAAAACATTGTGGCAGTTTCTGAATGTTGGAAAGACCCAAAGAACTATTTACTGGCATCTTTGTGAATGAGAGAAGATTAAGCATTGAAATAAAGAGGTAATGTTTTAATTTACACCAGGTATTATTTAGGCAAATGGAAGAACTATATTTAGATACCTGAAGTACAATACTCAGAAAATGACTACTACAGTAACAACTTCATTAAAAATAAAAATGAGCTCATTTAATTAAATTAATTGCTAATCTATTAGAAACACTTCCAGAAAGGTTGTGGCATTCTTAGATTTCAAGTTAGATAAATCTCAGAGGATAGAAAGCTCATTAACAGTTCCATATTTAAAAATAAAATAAATCAAGATCTAGGATTGTAAAGATTTAGGTGATTTTTAGAACCTTTTAAAATAATATATTGTGAAAGGGAATAGAGGAGCTTATCTTTAGAAAAGAATAGAGAATTACTGTGATACTGAAGGTTAGAATTAGAATATAGTCTATATTCAAATCACACACAGCAATGTTGTATAATTCCTAATAAAAAATGTTACTTAAATTCTATTGTTTTTTCATTGAAAATCATACTATTAATCATCTAGGAAGAGGCTGCAGTTCAAGATCTCTGCAACAAATTTTGAGCCTTATATACTGTGTTAATGTTTCAAATGCTATTGTTTACAGGCTGTGTGACCTTGAATAATTAGTTTAACATCCTACATCTCTGTTTCCTAATCTGTAAAATTAGGCTAGTAATAGCAAATGCTTCATAGTTTTTTTTGAGAATTCAATAATATAATACGTGCAAAGTCCTGAAAACAGTAACTGGAATTGAGCAATATGTAGTTAATTTTAGTGATTGCTGCTGCTGTTGTTGTAATAAGGATAATGATAATAATAATAAACAACTATTTTACTATCATTAATTTGCTGTCTGTCCTCTTGCACATTTTCCTTTTCGATTTACATTTAAAGAACCATTTATCACCTAGAGCTCCAAGTGTAATCCATAAATTCCCTCAAATTCTTACCTTGAACATCTTTCTTCTAACGTGGCAACATTCCTTGTTAACCTACTATTAGATTACCTGTAGCTCTGACATGAGGAAAGATTTTTCAAAACAAGCATAAACTCCTTTTCCCCCACTCTCTGCTTCTTCTTTCTAGTGCTTTATTTGCGGGAACTGTACATTGTAGTATTTAAAATGCTGTTGTCAGCAGCCCCCGCAACACACTCACACATTTCTCTTGCACTCCATAACTTTTTTTTTCTCCTGAGAATCACCACCTTTGAATGCATGTGAAAAATTGTAAGTACTGAAAGGTCAATAGGTTGCCTGGAAGAAAAAAAATCAGCGAACAGCCAAAATATGTTTGGCTGCTTAGCTTTCATGTCATCAAAGACTTATTCTTTGACTCATTGGATAGGCTGTGAGAAAAATTGAAAGCATCTTCCTACTATTTCCCAGGCAACTCTGTATAAACAGATTGAAAGAGACAGAGAAAGAGAGGGAGAAAGAGAGGAAGTAGGAAAGGAAGAAATTGAGAGAAGTTAAGGGACAATATACTGCATAATGAAGGGAAGCTTGGTAAGTTCTTCACAGTAACATCGCTGAGGCCTTGGGCATGGGAGCATACTACAAGATTGTGACATTATAATTTCCTGATTTTTACAATGGTGGAATTGTGTCATTTTGCATCTATTTATAGGTATCTTAGTTGAATGGTGGGATAGTATCTTAATCCACAAGATTCATTAATTCTGTATGTTTCTGGACTACAAGAAAATGTTAAACTTTGACGGGGGTGTGTGTCAACTCAAGCTATTATAACAAAGTACCATAAACTGGGTAGCTTAAAGCATAGAAAATTATTTCTTACAGTTAGGGAGGCTGGGAAGTCTGAAATCAAGGTCCCAGGAAGGTGGTTTTCATTCTGAGCACTCTTTAGGCTTGAAGGCAACCCTTCTCACCGTGTACATACTTGGCAGAAAGAGAGAGAACTCTTACCTCTCTTCCTCTTCTTATGAGGGCACTAATCCCATCATAAGGGCCTCATTCTCATGACCTCATTTAAACCTAATTATCTCCCAAAGGTTCCACCTGCAAACATCATCACATATGGGTGTGAGGACTTCAACATAAGAATTTGGGGGAGCAGGATCAGTCTATAACATTAAGTCCATAACAGCTTGTGTATATGTGTGCTCGTGAGTGTGAGAGAGAAAATTATAAGTTCTGTGCAATCATGTCTAAGTGAAGAATGACAAAAAGAACACTTTTAACAGTTTCTTGTTTCTTGGCTAGAGGTCTGCGTATAGGTCTCTCCCTGCTGAAGCACATTTTTATTTTCTCTATTTTTATGCATCACACCCCAGTGCAAGATTTATGAAACTTGAGTCCATTTCTTTCTATAAATAGAAACAACTTTGATCACAAACAGGCTGATTTATGAACTGGAAAATACCTAAGACAAGACAGCCTTTCACAGAAACCTCATCTTTTTAATCAACCTACATTATATAATACACTCTTTTACTTAAAAGAGCATTGCCATAAGTATGAATTATATGCCATTAGAAATATTCTCAGTTACAAAAGGCCCAGCACTTCTATACATCAGACTAATGATTAGACAAAAGTAATGCCAATATTTGAAAATACCTGATAACATGAAGACTTAAAGTTATTACTAGTAACACTAAAGTTGATTTAGAGTTTAAGCAGATAGATTGTTTTGGAAGAATAGAAAATTTGAAGAGAATATGTCAATGTAGTTACATACAAAGCCTGGGTTATCTGAACCTTCAGAAACCCTAGCATGTGTGTGTGTGTGTGTGAATATGTATGCATATATTAGGTAAACTCTATTGTATTATAAAGAAACTCTTGCTAAATCTAATTTTTATAATTTTAGATAATAAAGTTATAGGTAAGATTATGATTAACTTTAAAAAGGGTTAGATGGACATATAATGAGAAGTCTGGTAGGTTTGACACAAAAGGGCAATAATTTTCTTTTCATTATCCTCTTTTGGATTTTTTTTTTTTGTTTTCTTGTAATTTAAATTCTCAACATCTAGATCTAAAGATATCAAAGAAGATATTCAGTCAATATTGCACAAATGAGAGAAAGAAATAATGCATTTGTGTAAGTACATCATGCCTTTTTCAAAAATGATTTCTTATTGTGTAGCCATTGATAAAATAGAGCAATATAAAACATACTTAAATGTTTTATATACTACAACAAAAAATAAATTATAGTAATGTAAAACAGACTCAGTAGAAACAGATGCACCCAATATCATGAAATTATCTACAATTTTTGAAATTTTTTCACTTTTTAAACACTATTATTTTTATATTAAGTTTAAATTCTCTTATCAAAGCAATAATGGAGATGCATTCCCCCGAAACCACCACCTAGCTCTGCTCATCATTAATTTCCTTTAAATAGACTTTATTGCTTAGAGCAGTTTTGGATTTACAGAAATATTGTGAAAATAGCACAGAGATTTCCCATATACCTCACGTTCAGTGTCCCCTACTATTAATGTCCTACATTACCATAATACTTTTGTTATGTTTAATAAATGAATATTAATACAGTATTATTAACTCAACCCTGGACTTTATTCAGGTGTCTTTAGCTTTTAGCTAATGTTCTTTTTCTGTTCCAGGGTCCCATCTAGGTTACCACATTACATTTAAGTGCCATGTCCCCTTAGGCTCCTCTTGGCTATAACAATTTCTCCAGTTTCCTTTGCTTTTAATAACCTTGACAGCTTTGAAAAATGCTTGTCAAATATTTCGTATATTTTTTATTGGGAATTATGCAATGTGTTTCTCATGATTATGCTAGGGTTATGTTTTTGCAAGGAAGTCACAGAGAATAAGTGCCATTTTTCATGAATCATATTAAGAACATATACTATCAACATTAATTACCACTATTAATGTTGATGTTGATAACTTTGCTGAGGTAGTGTTTGCTGGGTTTCTCCACGAAATTACTGATTTACCCCTTTTTGTACTATAATCCTTGGAAGAAAGTCACTATGGATAGCCTACACTTAAGGAATAAGGAGCTCTGCTCCAACTACTAAAGGGCATAGTATGGACATAAATTATTTGAAAGTTTCCTGCAGATATTTTTCTATTCTTTATATATTTGTTTCCTTCAACTTTTATTTTTAGTTCAGAGGTGCATGTGCAGGGTAGTTACATAGGTAAACATGTGCCATGGTGGTTTGTTGCACAGATCATCCCATCACCTATGTATTAAGCCCAGTATCCATTAGCTATTTTTCCTGATGCTCTCCCTTCCCCCACCCTTCCCACTGGTGCCCAATGTGTGTTGTTCCCCACCCCCATGTGTCCAATATGTTCTCATTATATAGCTCCGATTTATAAGTGAGAACATGTGGTGTTTGGTTTTCTGTTCTTGCATTAGTTTGCTAAGTATAATGGCTTCCAGCTTTATCCATGTCTCTGCAAAGGAAATGATCTCGTTCCTTTTTGTGGCTGCTTAGTATTACATGGTGTATATGTAAAACATTTTATTTATCCAGTCTATCACTGATGGGCACTTAGGTTGATTCCATGTTTTTGCTATTGTGAACGGTGCTGCAATGGACATACACATGCAGGTATCTTTATAATTGAATAACATCTATTCCTTTGTGTATATACCCAGTATAGGATTGCTGGGTCAAATGGTATTTCCACCCCTAGATCTCTGAGGAATCACCGCACTGTCTTCCACAATGGTTGAACTAATTTACCCTCCCACCAACAGTGTAAAAGCATTCTTTTTTTCTCTACAACCACACCAGCATCTGTTGTTTTTTGACTTTTTAATGACAGCCATTCTGACTGGCATGAGGTGGTATCTCACTGTGGTTTTGATTTGCATTTCTGTAATGATCAATGTTGACATTTTTTTCATATTTTTTTTGCCTCATGTATGTCTTCTTTTGAGAGGTGTCTGTTCATATCCTTTGCCCACTTTTTAACGTTTTTTTCTTGTAAATTTGTTTAAGTTCCTTATAGACTCTAGATATTAGACATTTGTCAGATGGATAGATTGCAAAAATTGTCTTCCTTTCTGTAGGTTGTCTGTTCACTCTGATGATAGTTTCTTTGGCTGTGCAGAAGCTCTTCAGTTTAATTAGATCCCATTTGTCAATTTTGGCTTTTGTTGCAATTGCTTTTGGCATTTTTGTTATGAAATCTTTGCCTGTGCCTATGTCCTGAATGATATTGCTTAGATCCTCCTCTAGTATTTTTATAGTTTGGGGTTTTACTTTTAACTATTTAATCCATCTTGAGTTAATTTTTGTATATGGCTTAAGGAAGAGGTCCAGCCAATTTCAATATTCTGCATATGGCTAGCCAGCCTTCCCAGCACCATTTATTAAATAGGGAGTCCTTTCCTCCATTGCTTGTTTTTGTCAGGTTGGTTGGAAATCAGTTGGTTATAGATGTGCAGTCTTGTTTCTGAGTTCTCTATTCTCTTCCATTGGTTGATGTGTCTGTTTTTGTACCAGTACCATGCTGTTTTGGTTACTGTAGCCTTGTATAGTTTGAAGATGGGTAATATGATGCCTCCTTTGTTCTTTTCGTTTAGGATTTGGCTAGTCAGGCCCTTTTGTGGTTCTATATGAACTTTAAAATAGTTTTTTCTAATTCTGTGAAGAATGTCAATGGTAGCTTAATGGGGATAACATTGAATCTATAAATTACTTTGTACAATATGGCCATTTTCATGATATTAATTCTTCCTATCCATGAGCATGAAATGTTTCTCCATTTGTTTGTGTCCTTTCTGATTTCTTTGAGCAGTGGTTTGTAGTTCTCCTTGAAGGGGTCATTTACTTCCCTTGTTAGCTGTATTCCTAGGTATTTTATTTTCTTTGCAGCAATTGTGAATGGGAGTTCATTTATGATTCAGCTTTTTGCTTGCCTGTTGTTGGTGTATAGGAATGCTAGCAATTTTTGCACATGGATTTTATATCCTGAGAGTTTGCTGAAGTTGCTTATCAGTTTAAGAAGCTTTTGGGCTGAGACAATGGGGTTTTCTAGCTATAGGATCATGTCATCTGCAAATAAAGATAATTTGACTTCTCTTCCTATTTGAATATCCTTTATTTCTTTCTCTTGCCTGATTGCCCTGGCCAGAGCTTCCAATAGTATGTTGAATAGGAGGGATGAGAGAGGGCATCCTTGTCGTGTGCTGGTTTTCAAGAGGAATGGTTTCACCTTTTGCCCATTCAGTATGATATTAGCTGTGGGTTTGTCATATATGGCTCTTATTATTTTGAGGCATGTTCCTTCAATACCTAGCTTATAGAAAGTTTTTAACATGAATGAGTGTTGAATTTTATCAAAGGCCTTTTCTACATCTATTGAAATAATCATGTGGTTTTTGTCTTTAGTTCTGTTTATGTGATGAATCACATTTAATGATTTGCATATGTTGAACCAAACTTGCATCCCAGGAATGAAGCCAACTTGATTCCTTTATTTACATAAGTATGTACTCTGAGATATTTATTTTGTGAAGTGTTTTATGATCATATGGATTTATTTGTAATCTTGTTCATATGGTCGATTACATTATTTGATTTTTGTATGTTGAACCACTGTTACATACCTTAAATAAATCCCTCTTGTTAATGACATGTAATTCTTTTCATACATTGTTGTATTAACCTACTAATATTCCATGGTTAATTATTAACAATATCATCCCTGGTATATCCTATGCATACATATCAATCAAATGATACACATATATTTATCTATTTATATTTTTATCAAAATAGTTCAAAATTCCTAAGTTATGTTAAGGAAATTTATTAGTCTTTAATCTAACATCAAAAAGTAAAGTGAAGTTAACACGAAAGATTGTAGACATGTTTTGTTTAAAACTTTTCACACCCAAACATTATCTCAAAAGATCAGAATAAGGCTAAGAAAAGCAACTATGAAACACATTAAGGATGGAATCCTTACATAATTTTTAACTTTGCTTTAAATTACAAATCATCATTTTACTAAGTCACTAGCATTGTTAAATGTCTCCTAAATTCTCCTCTCCTTTTAAAATTTTTTGTTAGTAAATTTATTGCTGTAACATTTTAACATGACATTTTTGATGTGTTAGGTAGATATTTATACTAGCTTTGTTCTAAATTGATTCAGATATGGATGGATGCTTTTCTCTTCTTGAATTCTTTACTTAGCTTATTTTCTAATTGATTAAAATTTGTCTTTAAGTAGATATATCATGGATAGCTTCTGTGTTGTCATACCTGAGTTCTTTTACTACACAGCCTGTTAGTTTATTTTATGCTTGGAAAACATGTAAATTGAGTGTAATGTTCTTAAGTTACACTTTCCATTATTTAGAGCTTTCCAATCATCATTGACGTGTTTGTGAGCATTTAAATGATGATAGATAGAAATTTGAAGCTATGCCGACTGGCTTCCCTTCCTGTAAGGTTTTTTCCACCATTTGATGACAAAAATAATTATTCCCTCCCACCTGAATTTCTGTAATGTTTCTCTATAATATAAATGATCATAAAGAGTCTATGTGATTGCATTATTTCTGCCTTGTTTACTCTGTTTCTTGCTATGTTGAACTAATTTTCTTATTTTCTCAGAGGTTCTTTTGGTCCTTGATCTAATTAGTTAGGTCTGCAAGCTACATTTTCCTTCTTTTTTTCTTTTACATTATGTCTTATAGATATAGTTTTCTTAAATTAAAAATAATATTACAATACTTTAAGTCATTTGTTCTGTGTTCTGTGTCAGCGTCATACCAATCTACATTGTTCATGGGATAATCCTTGCTTTTATTTTCATAGGTTAGTTTGCAGAGCTACCTTTCCATTTCTTTTCACTTTTTTGTTTTTGTTGTTGGATAGCTTTGTCAAGATCTTTTCTTCTGTCTTTGACAGTCTTGACCATGTTCTTATCACGTCTGTATTGGTTATCTTCCCTGCGTCGTTACTGTTTAAAACTAGTGATTTTTTCTGCCAGCCACATTTTGGTAGCCTGAAAGCATGACAGGAAAGGAGATACTTGGATGAGCAGTGTGTAGTCTTTGTTAGAATACCTGAGCTCTGCTTCGGTTTCTGCAATGATGTTATATGCCCTCACACTGTGTCCTCAATAGCTGCCATAGAAACTAGTGCATTGTAACTTCTTAATTAATGATTTTTGAATGAAAGAATGAATAAATATATTAGACATGAGTACCTGTTATTACTTTTCTGCTACAGATTAGATTCTCAATTTATTATGTAATTTGAAATTCACACTTCTATTAGAGCAAATTAGTAGACGCATGCAATGCTGCATGAAGCTGCTTAGAATTTGGACACTGTTGCTTTTACTCCTATTTTATTAACCCCAGCAAGTCACACCTTTGGGCCTAATATTGGAGAAGAAATTCACATGCTACCCATGAAAGTGCTGCAAATGCCAATTGGAAGACTTGTATGCTTCTCTTACAGTGAACGGAAGAAATAATCAGGAACAAAAATTCAATGCACCTTAAGCTTCTCCACCCCTTTCATGTGGGCAGCACTTTCCAGAACTCACTAGTTTTAATAAGTGTATGGTAAAGATACTGCTTCAGAATTTTTTCTTCATGTTTGAGGCTCATATTAAGAATTTCTGGCTTCTATTTGCCCATCCTATGACCTCTTGGGCTTACAAGCTTCAATAAGAGTACTGAATGCCAATACTCTTGGCAGCTTTTCCAGTTTCTAGAATCATTACTTGGCAATGATTTTTCAAGGATTTTATTTTTAATGTTCATTTATTTGAATACTGAAAGAAAATGATAATTTGATGCAGTTCAATTCTGCCATTTTTACATAATCTGTTCAGGCAGAAATTTTGCCCAAGATCTTTAAAGCAATAATATGTACTCTGATATTCTTTTATACTATCATTTCCAAATATTACAACCTTCTATGCAAGACAATTTTATTCAACGCATACTTTTATGTACTTAATATATGACTCCTTCTAGATGGTTAGTACAGTCTTAAAATTCTGTTAATATTGTCTTTATTACCTATTAACATTATTCATATCAAAGGAGTAAGGATTTTATTTATTTATTTAAGATTTTAGCTGGGCATGCTGGCTCATGCCTATAATCCAGCTCTACTGAATTAAGTAATTTTCTATTAAATTTGATTCTTAATCCCAATTCAACTCATTGTATGTAGTTTCATGTTACAGGTATACATACACCTGTATTTATTTTACATAAAACACAATGTATTTAATTATATGAACTTGAAATGCACTCATATTAATAAATAACTTTAGCAGAACTGAGAAAAAGAAAATTCTTTATTTTTAATTGTGAAATCAATCTATAACACCTAAGTTCAGGAGAGCAAATAACATATTTTGGCAAGTATTCATTAAGGCAATTACTTATAGGTAACTTTCATAACTCTTAATCAGCAGTGTTATAGTATTCAACATTGAAAAACCATGGCAGAAAATCAATTAAAACTATAAGTAAACATTTCTCCAAGTTTTAATATTCTAAAACATTTTTTATGAATCTCCACATGATGCAATTTGAAACTATATCATATCTATATACTAATATTATTTTATTTTTTATGCACATAAAAAATAATTATACATCCTGGGGTATTGTCATTATTATGAGGTTTCTTTTGGAAGGAAAGGAGCATAAATCTAGTCATATTAAGTGTATAATTTTGAAACTTTTTTTGTTTGTTTTTTGAGACGGAGTTTCACTTTTGTTGCCCAGGCTGGAGTCCAATGGCACAATCTCAGCTCACTGCAACCTCCGCCTCCCGAGTTCTAGCAATTCTCCTGCCTCAGCCTCCCAAGTAGCTGGGATTACAGGCATGTGCCACCATGCCGGCTAATTTTGTATTTTTAGTAGAATTGGGGTTTCTCCATGTTGGTCAGGCTGGTCTTGAACTCCCAACCTTAGGTGATCCGCCTGCTTCTGCCTCCCAAAGTGTGGGATTACAGGTGTGAGCTACTGCATCTGGCCTGAAACTTATTTTTAAATTAACTCCATGGTATGAATATTTCTCTCCTATTTTAATAGATGGATAAATAGACGATGAATTGACATACAGATAGACAACTGAATAGAGATATAGAGAGATGAAAGAGAACTCTAGATAGTTATTTTAATTGTTATATAATATTTCAAAACCAAGTTTTTTAACTGTGGCTTTGTCACTACAATCAATCTTATGATCAATATCACTGTGCGTGTGTGTATATATATATACACACACATATATAACTATTTACTGTTTATCATAAAATATTTTCCAAAAAGTTACTCTTTCTGAGCTAAATGATAGGCCAGAAACTTTCCAGAAAAGTTGTAGCAGCTCATCTTTCCAAAGGTAACAGTTGAGAGTGCTTCTTTCCTCACAGTCTATCCCACACTCTTGGTCTCTCTAATATTCAGGCCCTGGGATATTTAGGCAAAGATGAGGAGAATGTAATTTCAATTAATCACCATTTTTCAGTCTTTCTAATGCTTTTGCATTTCTGCACTAGAGAGCACTCTGGATATAGACTGAGGCCCATTTGCCTCCAGCAGCACTAATGCTTCACACTTGCTTACTGAATAAAAATTACTCCCAGAGACATGCATCCCAATAACATTAGCAATTCTGTAACTTCTTGCTTTTAGCGCTGGGGTATGCCTTCATCAAAGGTCTAAAGGGAAAACAACAAACAAACCAAACAAAAAACCCTACCCGTTAAATCAAGAAAGAAACAGAGACACTTTTGAGGCAAGAGAATAGGGTCCGGAGTCAGGGAACCTAAGGCCAATTCAGGCTGACTTCCTAGAACTAAATCAAAAGGAAAACCCCAAATTTCCATGCCCAAGTAACAAAAGCACCACAGGCTACTCCGTTTGCAACCTCTCCTCCTTTTCTGTGTGACAGATGAAAAACTGAAAGTACCTCTGATTGGTTTCTTCCTGCAACCAATCAGGGCTGTTCATGGGCCAAGTCTTTATTTGCATAGAAGTATAACTTTGTAACTTTAGCCTCTGATTGGTCACTTTCTGCAACCAATCAGACTGATCACAAGACAGTACTTCATTTACATATGGTATACACCAAGTAACCAATGGGAAACCTCTAGACGGTATTCAAACCCCAGAAAATTCTGTAACTAGGTCCTTGAGCCGCCTGCTCAGGCCTGTTGCCACCCTGTGAAATGTGCTTTCATTTTCAGTAAATCTCTGCTTTTGTTGCTTTATTCTTTTCTTGCTTTCTTTGTGCATTTTGTCCAGTTCTTTAGTCAAAGCACCAAAAACCCGGACACTCTGCACCGGTAATAGGTTTCTGTCATGACAAAGCTGCTTCCTTTCGTGATTCAAAATAATTGATTTGCATAAATAATGAGTATTTCTATATCACAGTTTATTCAATATTAAGAAATCAACATTACTTCTTAAAATATTATCTTTTATTATTATTCATTTAATCTCGAATCCTTTAAAAACTAGGAATTTTTTGTGGAAGTTTTTTTTTTGCTAAGTGGAAGTGTTTTGTTTGACAGGACCTCATTTTGGGAAAGGTGGGTTAGAACCTTGGGGTAGAAATTATACCCTAGACTTGGCACTCCAGACAATATACCTGGCATGATGCTGAGAATTATGAGAGGGAGTAGTTAGCACTCACAGGGTAATAGAGATGTAGGTTCTTATTAGAAACTTTTCTTTAATTATCCGATTCTTAGTCTGAGATAAGCTAGAATAAAAGATTAAAACCTATGAAGAGTATGGAGCAGGAAAGAAACTGTTTACAGTTATATTTAAAATAGTAAATAAAAATGCTTTACTCATATTAAAATATTTGCATTTCCTCAACCTTTGCTCAAGGTAATTGGGCATTACCTTGCATATGAAGAAAAAAGTTGAATGTAGTTTTTATGAGGTACTTTGAAAATATCTGTTTATATAAGCAAAATATGGTAATCTTTTGCCATATTGAATTAGTTTTGAAAAACAAGGATTCTTATTTATCCATCCAGAAAAAAGTACCTAATTCACTCTTAAACCAGTAGAACATAAGAGGATCACTTTGTTTCAGGTATTGAATGTATATGTCTATATAAAACATAAATATACATTATAACATAATTTCATAAGAAAGATATCCCATCTGACAAGGAACTGTACAAGTCTTCCTTAATATACAGATAGAAAAGAAGTATAGAGAAAATGTATTTCTCCTTTCAATTTATACTATGTAATCACTAATAGCAAAAGGGACCAGTTTTCAAAAAAGCTATAAGGACCTCAACTTCATCCATAATGGAATAACTGACAAGGGAAATGAAGAACTATAAAACTGAACAATTCTCAGATATTCAATGAAAAGCAGGACTGGGCTATGAGCCATGAAAGAGAGGAAAGGGAAATGTAAAGGCACATCAGTTGTCCAGACTTTGTGCTTTGAGGCAGTTGCTGGACTGCATCACAAAGGAGGAGGAATTTAAGCAGAGCATAGTGTTCTCATTGAAGTAATAAAACCAAGAAAGAAGTTGGGGAAGCTGAAGTAGATAGAATTTGTGGATCAAAATATGGAAGAAATGGGATATAGACAAATAAAGAGCTCAAGAAATCTTTGACATGTCCCAGTGTCTGTGGTTGAGTATCACCTTAATGAACCTGAAAAATAAGACTCAAAATCACTAAGCTCATCTTTTGTTACTTACAGATGAAAGTAACAACCTATGAAAAAAATGCCAACACTTTTTACAAATTGATGATAAAATTTAAACACTCACCAACATTATTATTTCTGGTGTTCAAAAAGGAAAAATAGACAAAGACACAGTAAATGACGTCACTTGAATAAACATAATCAATATAAACAGACTCAGAAATGGCAGAGGTATTAGAATTATGAGATGAGGACATCAGAATAACTAGTATAAATATGTTCAAGGATTTAAGGTAAAACGTAAACATGATAAGAGAACAAATAAAAAATTTTAAAAGAAATCAAGATATAATTTAAGGTGAAAAGTACTATATCTCAAATGAAAAATTAGCTGTAGGACCTTAACAGTAAGTTAGATACTGTAAAGGTCATTTCTAAACGATTAGTGAACTTAAAGGCAAATATAAAATATTCAAACAGAAACAAAGAGAGAAAAATTATGAGGAAAAAAACAGAGGCTCGATCTATGGGACAACATCAGACAGAAAAACATAACAATTATTAGATTTCCAGATGAAGAGGGATGGGTAAAACAATTTTTTTTAAAAATAAAGGCTACAAATTTTCCAAATTTTGGCTGCTAACTTGGGAAATATATAGCAAAATAGAATATTGTTCTCCTCCTCAATAATGAGAAAAACACATAATCCACAAATATTTATCTCAGAGAGCTGAAATCACAAATAAACCAAGTATACTAGATTCCAAAACATGACAAGCTTCTCTTTTGATAGGAAAAATACATACATTCTTTTGTCTTTTATAAAACAGAACAAAAGGATGTGCAGGTAAAGAAAAAAGATTAAAGAATTCTCAAGGTGACACTTTGGGTGAGAGAGACAGATAAGAATCTTAGCTTGGTCCATTTGCAGGACACAGAAGCAATGACCCCTAGTAGCAATGAATATACCTAGTGCCTAGATTGTGATTTCTTAACATCATTCTTCAGCAAAAGAAAGTAGGATTCTTTGGTTAATAATAGGGATAAAGCAGAAAAATATGATTCACTTACAAAAAACGTATGATGCCAGAAATTAAGAAAACGCTCAGAAAAGAATGAGGTCTTGTAGAAAGAACAACAAAGACAATTTGAAAAAAAAGGAGATCTTGTAGAAAGAATGAGGTCTTGTAGAAAGAACAAGGAAGACAATTTGAAAAAGTTCCTGACAACTAAAGCTCAGAAGTTTGAGAAACAAAATAAATTCTTGTGTTATTAGATTATAAGCCACAGAGATTTATTTTGAGCAGCAAAATAAATACTTGTGTTGTTAGGTTATAAGATATAGAGATACATAACCCACAAATTAAAACAGATGAATAAAATAAAGAAAACAAAAGAATAAAAGAAAGAGAGAGAAGGAAAGAAAGAAAGAAAGCAGAAGAGACAACACTACTTAAAATAGCATTCCCATTAAAGATGTAACACATTTTTTTTTAAATCTCATCAGGCAATTTCTAACAAATTGAAAGATTGATTTTTAACTATAGAAGGACATGGCAGGGTGTGGTGGCTCACGCCTGTAATCCCAGCACTTTGGGAGGCCGAGGCAGGTGGATCAGAAGGTCAGGAGATAGAGACCATCCTGGCTAACACAGTGAAACCCCATCTCTACTAAAAAAATATAAAAAATTAGCCAGGCGTGGTGGCGGGCGCCTGTAGTCCCTGCTACTCGGGAGGCTGAGGCAGGAGAATGGAGTCAACCAGGAGGCGGAGCTTGCAGTGAGCTGAGATGGTGCCACTGCACTCCAGCCTGGGCGACAGAGTGGACTCCATCTAAGAAAAAAAAAAGGATATACCAAAACCTAGAATAACCAAAACAATTTTCAAAAAGAATAGCACAGCTAAAGAACTCACAGTATCGAGTTTCAAGTTTTTTTTCTAAGCATCTCTGAAATCTAGGCAGAGATTCCAAAACCTCAATTCTTAATTTCTGGGCACCTGCAAGCTCAATACCATGTGGAAGTTTCCAAGGCTTCGGGCTTGCACCCTCAGAAGCCACAGCCTGAGATGTACATTGGCCCTTATAGTCATAGCAAGAGAGGCTGGAAAGCAGGTCACCAAGTCCTGCATAAAGCAGGGGTGTCCTGTGCCTGTCCACAAAACCATTTTTTCCTTCTAGGCCTCTGGATCTGTGATGGGATGGGCTGCCACAAAGGTCTTTGACGTGCTCTGGAGACATTTTCCCCATTGTCTTGGCAACTGTTTGGCTCCTTGTTACTTAGGCAAATATCCTTAGCTGGCTTGAATTTCTCCTCAGAAAATTTGTTTTTTTTCTTTTCTATCACACTGTCAGGCTGCAAATTTCCTGAAATTATATGCTGTTTCCCTTTTAAAATGAAATGCCTTTGATGTCACCCAAGTCACCTTTTGAATGCTTTGCTGCTTAGACATTTGTTCTGCCAGACACCCTAGATCATATATTTCAAGTTCAAAGTTCCACAAGTTTTTAGTGCAGAAGTAAAATGTCACCAGTCTCTTTGCTAAAACATAGCAAGAGTAATCTTTACTCCAGTTCCCAACAAGTGCCTCATCTCCATCTGAGACCACCACAGCTTGGATTTCATTGTCCATATCATTATCAGCATTTTGGTCAAAGCCATTCACAACAAGTCTCTAGGCAGTTCCAAACTTTATCACATTTTTCTGTCTTCTTCTGAGCACTCCTAACTTTCCCAACTTGTGCCTGTTACCCAGTTCCAAAGTTGCTTCCACATTTTCAGGTATTTTTTGAGCATCGCCCACTATTCAGGTTCCAATTTACTATATTCATCTATTCTCACATCGCTAATAAAGACATACCCAAGACCAGGTAATTTATCAAGGAAAAGATGTTTAATGGATTCACAGTTTCACATGGCTGGGGAGGTCTTACAATCATGGAGGAACACAAGGAGGAGTAAAGTCAAGTCCTACATGAATGGTGGCAGTTGAGAGAGCGTGTGCAGGGGAACTCCTCTTTATAAAACCATCAGATCTCATGAGACTTATTCACTATCATGAGAACAGCATGGGAAAACCCAGCCCCATGATTCAATTACCTTACACTGTGTCCCTCCCATGACATGTGGTGTATCAGTCCGTTTTCATGCTGCTGATAAAGACATACCCAGGACCTGGGCAATTTACAAAATAATGAGGTTTAATTGACCTACAGTTCCACATGGCTGGGGAGACCTCACAATCATGGCAGAAGGCAAGGAGGAGCAAGTCATACCTTACATGGATGGCAAAAGGCAAAGAGATGGCTTGGGCAGAGAAACTCTTGTTTTAAAACCATTATAACTTGCAATAACCATTCACTATCACCAGAACAGCATGAGAAAGACCCACCCCCATGATTCAATCATCTTCCACTGGGTACCTCACTCAGGTGGGAATTATGGGAGCTACAATATGAGATTTGAATGGAAACAAAGAGCCAAACCATATCATTCAACCCCTGGCCCCTCCCAAATCTCATATCTTCACATCTCAAGAGCAATCATGCCTTCTCAACAGTCCCCCAAATTCTCAACTCATTTCAGTGTTAACTCAAAAGTCCACAGTCCAAAGACTCATCTAAGACAAGGAAAATCCCTTCTGCCTATGAGCCTGTAAAATCAAAAGCAAATTAGTTACTTTCTAGATACAATGGGGGTATAGGCATTGGGTAGACAGCCATTCCAAATGAGAGAAATTGGCCCAAACAAAGGGGATACAGGCCTCATGCAAGTCTGATCTTAAAGCTCCAAAATTATCTCCTTTGACTCCATGTCTAACATCCATGTCACACTGATGCAACAGGTAGGTTCTCCTAGTCTTGGGCAGCTCTGTCTCTATGGCTTTGCATGGCACAATCTCCCTCCCGGCTGTTTTCATAGGCTTGCCTTGAGTGTCTGGAGCTTTTCCAGGTGCATAGTGCAAGCTGTTGGTGGATCTACCATTCTGGGGTCTGGAGGACAGTGGCCCTCTTCTCACAGCTTCATTTGATAGTGCTCTAGTGGGAACTCTTTATGGGGGCTCCAACCCTACATTTCCCTTCCACACTGCCCTAGCAGGGGTTCTTCATGAGAGCCCCGCCCCTGCAGCAAACTTTTGCCTCGGCATCCAGGAGTATCCATACATCTTCTGAAATATAGGCCAAGGTTCTCAAACCTAAATTCTTGACATCTGTGCACCAACAGGCTCAACACCATGTGGAAGCTGCCAAGGCTTGAACCTTGCACCCTGTGAAGCAACAGCCCATGCTGTACCTTGGCCCCTTTTAGTCACAGCTGGAATGACTGGGATGCAGGGCACCAAGTCCCTAGACAGCATACAGCAGATGGACCCTGGACCTGGCTCACAAAACCATTTTTATTCTCCCAAACCTCCATGCCTGTGATGGAAGTGGTTGCCATGAAGACCTCAGATATGCCCTGGAGAAATTTACCCCATTGTCTTGTGAATTAATATTCAGCTCCTCCTTACTTATGCAAATTTATGCACCCAGCTTGAATTTCTCCTTAGAAAATGGGTTTTTCTTTTCTATCACATTGTCACGCTGCAAATTTTTCAAACTTTTATGCTCTGTTTTCTTTACCAAACTGAGTGCCTTTAATAGCACCCAAGTCACTTCTTGAATGCTTTGCTGCTTAGAAATTTCTTCCACCAGATAATCTAAATCCTAAATCATCTCTCTCAAGTTCGAAGTTCCACAAATCTCTGGGGCATGGGCAAAATGCCACCAGTCTCTTTGCTAAAACATAACAAGAGTCACCTTTGCTGCAGTTTCCAACAAGTGCCTCATTTCTATCTGAGAGAACCTCAGCCTGGACTTCATTGTCCATATCACTATCAGCATTTTGGTCAAAGCCATTCAACAAGTCTCAAAGAAGTTCCAAAATTTTCCACATTTTCTGGTCTTCTTCTGAGTCCTCCAAACTGTTCCAACCTCTGCCTGTTACCCAGTTCCAAATTTGCTTCCACATTTTTGGGTATATTTTCAGCAGCACCCCACTATACTGGTACCAATTTACCACATTAGTCCATTTTCACACTGCTGATAAAGACATACTCAAGACTGGGCAATTTACAAAAGAGGTTTAATGGACTTACAGTTCCACATGGCTGGGGAGGCCTCACAATCATGGCAGAAGGCAAGGAGGAGCAAGTCCCATCTAATGTGGATGGCAGCAGGCAAAGACAGGGCTTGTGCAGAGAAACTCCCGTTTTTAAAACCATCAGATATGGTCAGACCCATTCACTATCATGTGAGCAGCATGGGAAAGACTCACCCCCATGATTTAATCATCTACCACCAAGTCCCTCCCACAACAGGTGGGAATTATGGGAGCTACAAGATGAGATTTGGATGGGGACACAGAGCCTAACCACATCACATGGAAATTGTGGGAGCTACAATTCAAGATGAGATTTGGGTATAGACACAGCCAAACCATATCACCAAGTATTGGCAATAATTTGAAATAATTGAAAATCTCTTTCATTGCTGGTGGGAATGTAAAATGTTACTGCCAATGTAGTACTTTTCTTATAAGTCCAACATGATACTTACTACATAGAACCAGAACACTACTATAAGAAAAATTTGAAAGTATGTCATGTTCACATAGAGATTTCTCCATGAGTATTTGTAGCAGCTTTATTCATAATTGGCATAAATCAAAAACAACCCAGATGTCTATCAACTAGTAAATGGATGAAGCATCACAAATCCCTGCATCAGTAATCAATACTTTTTAGTATTAAAAAATATTACATGAAGTGGAACAACCATGCAAAAACACTAACTTTTAACTAGACTCTATAGAAGTAAAAAGACAATGGAAACACATCTTTCAAGGAGACATGTTTAAAATATATAGAGCATCTATAACTCAATAATAAGATAAACAAGCAAGTCTTAAAAGTGAGAAAAGATTTAAAAAGTCATTTCACAAAAGAAGATAGGCAAATATTCTGTAAATACATGAAAAGACACTTACCATCACTAATAATCAGGGAAAGTCAGATTAACACACATGATGGAACAAAGGATACTACTTTACATTAGTGAGAATTGCTAAAATTAAAAGACCAAAAATTTAAAGGATTGCCAGAGATGTGAAAAAACTAGAAAATTCACACAATATTTGTGAAAATACGCAAAGATATAATGATTCTAGAAAATAGTCTAGCAGATTTTTTAAATAAATTAAACCATACCCTTATTAAATGATACAGTGATTTCAAGTCTAGGTGTTTATAAAAGCTTGTCCACCTAAAAACTCATAAGAATGTATAGTACCATTTTTATGGGGCCTGACAACTAAAAACAGTTCAAATGTCCAGCAATGTGTGAAAAAAATTCAAATCAAAGAATAGAATACTAATAAGCAATAACAGGAAAATACTACCCAAGTGTTATGGTTTGGATGTGTCCGCACCAAAACCTGAACTTCAGTTGTATCTCCCAGAATTCCCACGTGTTGTGGGAGGGACCCAGGGGAAGGTAGTTGAATCAAGGAGCCAGTCTTTCCTGTGCTGTTATTGTGATAGTGAATGAGTCTCACGAGATCTGACAGATCAGGGTTTTCCACTTTTGCTTCTTCCTCATTTTCTCTTGCTGCTGCCATATAAGAAGTGCCTTTTACCTCCTGCCATGATTCTGAGGCCTCCTCAGCCATGTGGAACTGCAAGTCCAATTAAAACTCTTTTTCTTCCCAGTCTCAGGTATGTCTTTATCAGCAGCATGAAAACAGGCTAATACAGTAAATTGGTGCTAGTAGAGTGGGGCATTGCTGAGAAGATACCAGAAAATGTGGAAGTGGATTTGGAACTGGGAAACAGGCTGAAGTTGGAACAGTTTAGAGAGCTCAGAAGAAGACAGGAAAATGTGGGAAAGTTTGGAACCTCCTAAAGACTTGTTGAATGTTGAATCAGCATTTCTATCAAAATGCTGATAGAAATATGGACAATAAGGTCCAGACTGTGGTGGTCTCAGATTAAGGTGGGGAAGTTGTTGGGAACTGGAGTAAAGGTGACTCTTGTTATGTTTTAGCAAAGAGACTGGTGATATTTTGCACCTGCCCTCATGATTTGTAGAACTTTGAACTTGAGAAAGATAATTTAGGATATTTTGTGGAAGAAATTTCTAAGCAGCAATGCATTCAAGAGGTGACCTGGGTGCTGTTAAAGGCATTCAGTTTTATAAGAAAAGCAGAGCATAAAAGTTTGGAAAATTTGTAGCCTGACTATTCAATAGAAAAGAAAAACACATTTTCTGAGGATAAATTCAAGCCTGTTTCAGAAATTTGCATAAGTAGTAAGGACCCTAATGTTAATCCCCAAGACCATGGGTAAAACGCCTCCAGGTCCTGTCAGAGACCTTCACAGCAGCCCCTCCCATCAAAGGCCTGAGGGCCTAGGAGGAAAATGTGGTTTCGTGGGCCAGGCTCAGGGTCCCCATGCTGTGTGCAGCCTGGGGACTTGATGCCCTGCATCCCAGCTGCTCCAGCCATAGTCGAAAAGGGCCAATGTACAGTTCAGGGTGTGGCTTCAGAGGGTGGAAGCCCCAAGCCTTTGCAGCTTCCATGTGGTGCTGAGCCTCAGGTGCACAGAAGTCAAGAATTTAGGTTTGGTAACCTTGGCCTAGATTTCAGAAGATGTATAGAAATACCTGGATGCCCAGGAAAAAGTTTGCTGCAGGGGTGAGGCCCTCATGGAGAACCTCTGCTAGGGCAGTGTGGAAGGGAAATGGGGGGTTGGAGCCCCTACACAGAGTCCTTACTGGGGCCCTGCCTAGTGGAGCTGTGAGAAGAGGGTCACCATCCTCCAGACCCCAGAATGGTAGATCCACCAACAGCATGCACTATGCACTTGGAAAAGCCACAGACACTCAAGGCCAGAGGGAGGCTATACCCTGCAAAGCCACAGAGGCAGAGCTACCCAAGACTGTGGGAACCCAACTCTTGCATCACCGTGACCTGGATTTGAGACCTGGAGTCAAAGGAGATCATTTTGGAGCTTTAAAATTTGACCACCCCATTGGATTTCAGACTTGCATGGGCCCTATAGCCCCTTTGTTTTGGCAAATTTCTCCTATTTGGAATGGCTGTATTTACCCAATACCTGTACTCTCATTGTATCTAGGAAGTAACTAGCTTGCTTTTAATTTTACAGGCTCATAGGCAGAAGAGACTTGCCTTGTCTCAGATGAGACTTTGGACCATGAACTTTTAAGTTAATGCTGAAATGAGTTAAGAATTTGGGGGACTGTTGGGACAGCATGATTGGTTTTGACATGTGAGGACATGTGATTTGGAGGGATCAGGGGTGGAACGATGTGGTTTGGCTCTTTCCCCACCCCATTCTCAACTTGAGTTGTATCTCCAAGAATTCCCACGTGTTGTGGGAGGGAACCAGGAGGAGGTAATTGAATCATGGGGACTGGTCTTTCCTGTACTGTTCTCATCATAGTGAATGAGTCTCACAAAATCTGATGGGTATATCAGGGGTCTCCACTTTTACTTCTTCCTTTTTCTCTCTTGCTCCCACCATGTGAGAAGTGTCTTTTGCCTCCCACCATGATTCTGAGGCCTCCCCAGCGATGTGGAACTGTAAGTCTAATTAAACCTCTTTTTCTTCCCAGTCTCAGGTGTATCTTTATTAGCAGCATAAAAACAGACTAATATACCAATTATGAATCAACGTGAAAAAAATCTCAAAAACATGCTTATCAAAAAAAACAGATATAAAATAGTTCATTCATCTTGAATCTTACAACAGGGAACTCTAATCAATAGTAATATTGAACAGGTCATACAGAGAATAAGACCACAGAAGGGGTGGGGATGAGTTTAGGGGCCCTTTAGGGGCATGAAGAACTTCAATATATCATCAAGTTGGGTCCACTGTACTTTCCATTGATTTGTCTGTTTATTCTCTCATTGTATTTATAAATGGCAATTCAAAATTATAAAAGCACTGTCTATCAAATTTATAACTACTGGAAATTCATTCAAAGTTTTATATTTGATTTACTGTAAGTCCTCAATTTTGAGGGCATTTTGAATTTCTATTGTTTTTTATGCTTAACACATTAATTTATGTATAGTTGTGAGATACTGCATTAGCAACTACTGGCCAGATGCTATTTTATATTATTGAGCTTTGTGCTAATGAACAAAGTTTTCTATCACTTTGCAACATACTGTTAATTACAGGAACGTAACACATATTCTCATTATGTATACTAAAGTTAATTCTAAAACAGCAACAAAACTTAAGTGGACCCTTCAAAATTACTCACATATAACTTAAACAAAGTGCATGTACATAAAATTGAATCACCTAATTTTGTGTGTTCCCTCTCTTTCTTTCTCTTTCTCTTCACTTCCTCCTTACCATCTACTCTATATTGGATGCCACTGTGATCGTGATTTTTTTCTTATATTTGATTTTATTTCTCTTTTTGAACCTTTATAAAAAAATCTGTTTACTTCTCCAGAATGTTGACAACAAGGTATACGAGTTTTGTGTTCTTGCTTGTATTATAATTATATACATATCAGTTGACAGCTATGTCCTTCTTCCTATGTGAAATATGGTGTTAATATCTCCAAGATATTAAAAAAGGAGATAAAGATGAGTCTTAGAATTAAATAGAAAATGTTTGTTTTAAAGAATGAATGAAGAGCCAGTTCCCCCAATGAAATAAGAGAACAATATTCTGTTTATATTCTACGTATACCCATTTTTACTTTGCTTAACATGTGGGATATTCTTACTGTTTACTGTATGTTTATCTCAGTTGCTAATTTATTTGCAATTAAGTTAAATTGCAATACTCCAGTTATGAAGTGACAAAATATCTTTTCTTGTTGTTTGAGCTAGCTCAGTGAGTTATACAATAACATACAAAAAAGTCAAAATCATGCATTCAATTGATAATCAGACCATGCTTTTTTAACTACCACAGCCTCCAACTCACCCTGACCAATATTTCACTTAGGCAGGTAAACTCTAAGTCAGAAGTAAGGTGGCAAGTTTTACTTTGTTATGTAAGGACTGGAACTTTGAAAAATATATTCAAGTTACATGCAGGTAAACTCTAAGCCAGAAGTAAGGAGACAAGTTTTACTTTGTTATGTAAGAACTAGAAGTTTGAAAAATATATTCCAGTTACAGAGAATGTGACACAGTGACATCTCAATAAAATAAGACAGCAATTTTGTTCTTTGCCTGTCATTAATATTGGAAGCACCTCTCGTTAAAACTTTTCCATAGACATCATATAATGTCATGAAATTAAAAGAGCTATAAACAAACATTAAGTAAAATTAAAATAGTTGTTTCATCCCCTTGACAATTTCTATCTTTTGTATTACAGGACATGAATATATCCACTTATTGTTCTTTCTTTCTAATTTAATGTATTAATATATTTTTCACTGTAAGGTACTAGAATTTTATAATAGCTTAGAAAAATGTGGTGGTGCTTGATAATTGAAAATATGTTGGCATTGTTAAAGCTAATTGCCCAAAGATTTAAAAGTAAAGACACATTTAAAGGCACAATCATTATGGTAATTGCTGCAATGAATGCTGTGAACTTTTCAGTATATTTTTAAGCAATGCCCTGGAGAGGTGTCATTTCCAACACATTATTTTTGATATGGCATCTCTTAGACATTTGCTAGTGAATACTAAATTTACTATCGAGGATATATTTCAATAATTTACTATTTATTAAATCATCCATAATCAATGAAAAATTACCATTCCAACACCACCAATATAAATTTCAATCTAGTGAAAAAGTACAGGAAGTTAGATTTTAGCATCTGTGGCAGTAAAAAAGCTCAAAATAAAATCGAAGAATTTTACTTGGCTGAAAAGCAATTGTGAGGGAAAAAGATAGGCTTGAGTGCATAAGATTATTAAAAGTACAATACCACAGCCACCTTTTTTTTTAAAGTATACACAAATGGCAGAGCTTGCACAGTTTTAAAATTGAAGAACCTTCATTTAGGATACATTACCTTTTTAAAAAAACTTTTCAGTTCCATACTCTGTGAAAGACACATTCTAGCAAATACACTCACTCAATCTAAAAAAACTCTATACTCTTTCAATTACTGAAATTCAATGTGCATTTAACATCTCTAAATGTAGCTGATATTTAAAAAACTCTCACAAGGGGTTGGAAAATCTCATGTGAGATTACAGGGAGCTCCATTTGGAAGATCTGCTTTGACTATTAGATGTTCAATTGGAATTGATCAAGATGGCCTTAAATTTCCTCTTCAGCTTGAGTAAACTTGTCTTTTTCTTGATTATAGGCTCCTGACCTTCCTTTATTTATAGCATTTACTTCAGGAAACTTGCAAGTGTAAGTTTTTTCTCTGCCTCTTTGAGATGTAAATCTTTTTTTAAAAGCTTCTTGCCGGTTTTACAACCCAGAAATATCTTTCTCACAGACCTGAGAACCACTCTTTGAAATGTACTCATGAAAGAAGATAGTACGTATCTCCCAATTTTTATGGGAGAAGAAGAGCATAACTTCCGTAGACGTCTTGCTAAAAGTTGTAAAACTACCTTCTGTCATAAAGTTATGAGAAGTTTACTTTGCTTTGGATGACGCCAATTAGTATACACAGATGGCCAATGTTGTATAATATCCTATAATAAATTTCTTCTAGCTCCTTCCAGCCTTTGAAAACCCTACAGCCTTCTACTTCAGCGGAGTTGAGATCAGACTTAGTTCTCATCTCCCTCCCCTATTGAAATAGCCGTTGAGTGAAAAATTCCTTGACTATTCAACTTTGACATGATTTTTTGCTTTGATTGAATCAATGATCAAATTATTTTAGTAATTTATGAAAAGACCTTTAACTTGACTTACTTTGTTGCACAATGGAAAAACAAAAGAAAACAAATAAAAATATAGATCTTGAATAAGATAACCTGGATTTGAGCTCAGTTTTCTCTATTTTCAAATTATCAAAGAATATAGTTCATATCTTCCCTGTTATTGAGAGACAGGACTAGTTGGATTTCCTAGGCTGACTAAGAATCCCTAAGCCTAGCCGGGAAGGTGACCGCATCCACCTTTAAGCAGGGGGCTTGCAACTTACCTCATACCTGACCAATCAGGTAGGAAAGAGAGCTCACTAAAATGCTAATTAGGCAAAAACAGGAGGTAAATAAATAGCCAATCATCTATTGCCTGAGAGCACAGAGGGAGGGCCAATGATCAGGATATAAACCCAGGCATTCCAGCAGGCAACGCTACCCTCTTTGTGTCCCCTCCCTTTGTATGGGAGCTCTGTTTTCACTCTATTAAATCTTGCAACTGCAGTCCCTTCTGGTCCGTGTTTGTTATGGCTCCAGCTGAGCTTTCGCTGCCATCCACCACTGCTGTTTGCCGCCATCGGAGACCCGCCACTGCCTTCCATCCCTCCAGATCTGGCAGGGTGTCTGCTGTGCTCCCGATCCAGCAAGGCGCCCACTGCTGCTCCTGATCTGGCTAAAGGCTCGCCATAGTTCCTGCACAGCTAAGGGCCTGGGTTTGCCCTAATTGAGCTGAACACTAGTCACTGGGTTCCATGGTTCTCTTCTGTGACCCACGGCTTCTAATAGAGCTATAACACTCACCGCATGGCCCAAGATTCCATTCTTTGGAATCCGTGAGGCCAAGAACCCCAGGTCAGAGAACACAAGGCTTGCGACCATTTTTGAAGCAGCCCGCCGCCATTTTGGAAGTGGCCTGCCACCATCTTGGGAGCTCTGGGAGCAAGGACCCACCCCCCAACCCCCATAAGATTATCACCAAGTAAACATTAACAACATATTAAATTAAAGAACAGGAACACATATATTGATAGCACCTTATGTTTATTTATCATCACTGAACTTATTTTTGTTTTCTATATAATGTATAGATTTAGAATTTGCACAACATATGAAAGATTAGACAGAAATATGAATAAATTCTGTCTGGTTATTACCATTCAATATTTTATAAGTTGCTATCTCTAAAAAGAATACATTGAAATGTTCTTTTAATGTGGCTTTGTTGTAGTTCTGGCAATTAATATATCAAACATTAATTCATTTAAATGAAAGAAAACATATCATTATTCTAATATGGCTAAGCAGAGCCAAGCTGTTGTGAGATTTGCATAGACATATCATCAAATGGCAATATCTGATCAGTGACAACAACACACCTTCCAGTCTACATATTTTTCCTAGTTGTGTGATATGCCTTTGATATAATATCAGTGTTACAAAAATTATAATTCCACTCACTAATTTGTAGTTGCTTTATAACAGCACTCTCTGAGTTGAATTATTTCATCCAGAGCTCCTGACACACAACTTGATTTTAGCTAGAAAAGCCAGTCAAATAATATTTCAGAAGCTATCAACAACAAAAGTCAACAGATTACCCTACATAATAATAAAGATCTTTTATATTAAAAATGTCATAAATACAGTTAATAGACAAGCAATATTTTAGGGAAAAAATGTACAACATATATAAAGGGCAACAGTTTAGTATATAATAACCTCCTACAATAAATAGAGTAAATTAATCAGTAGAATAATGGACAAAAGAAAGGTACAAACACTTGATTTAAAAAACTATGAAACAAACTACAGTTTGCCAACAAACAGAAAAAGATGTTCAAGAAAACCAGCAATTTTTTGTGACAATCAATTCAAACCAAAAAAATTAAAACTATACACCTATTAGATTGTTTTTAAAAATTATTCTTAATATTCAGTTAACATTGATATTAGAGTGATATTTTATCTAAGTTGATTTTTACAGAAATATTTAACCTATTTATGTGGATGTGTGAATGTTCACTGAAACACTGTTTATAATGGCTACATTTTACTCATAATATAAGTATCCACTGATTAGGGAATGGTTAAACTATGTATGATGCATTCATTTGAAAAAATTACAAAATCATTAAGTCTTTCCAAAAGCTGAGTTCTAAAATAATGTTCTAGGAGGACAGAGTTTAAAAAAGCAAAAACAAAAAGTGATTTGAAAATTTTGCATAAGTATTAATATATTTCATCCCACATGTTACAAAAAATTATATATGTTTGTGTCTATGTATGTACACATATAAATGCATAGACATACTCATATCAAATTTTTTATTGTTGTTACCAATTGGTATAAGATTAGAGAATTAAAGTAGGGCTTTTCCTTGCATCGTGTATACTTGTTTAGTTTTCAACTATTTGCTTTTTTACAATGAAAATACATTGATCTGCTGCTAGTTTGCTTAAATTGTTTTTGTTTTAAAATGGTAAAATATAAAATAGCTAACATCAAAGCTATTCCAAAATTTAATTATTTTAGAACAAGAATTTTACCTGGAATGATAAATTTCCAGAAGTTATATTTTTAAAATTTTAATCATGAGAAAATGCTAAAAGTATTTAATTACAGGTATTAAATGTGTCATTTCTTTGTAAAAGTATATAATGTCCTTACAATTTTCAAGCTATAAATATGTAAATTTTAAAAAATTATCTTGATTACACTGCTGGAAATAGTCAAAGATTTATTGGGGCTTGCTATGAATTCCGATCAGTGATTGTTAACTGGAGCCCCATGGTGATCACTTAGTCAATATCAGATAAGCTATGAGGACATTTCTGATTATCACATTCTTATCAGATTAAATTTATTTCCAGCAATAACTACTCAGTGGGTTCCACTTGGAACTCTTATTACTGCTTCTGCGGGATATAACATTTAAGAGGGTAGAGTATTGATGACATTGAACAAACACATAAAACTTCACTTGACTTTAGGTTGATCTTCACTACCTTGCAGAAACAGTGCCTTACTTAGTTTTTCATTCATGTAGCCTATTTCTGCTGATGTTTATTCTTTGTTTTCAACTGATAACTATATTTAAATCACATATCTTTCTTTTTTATTTTGTTTTTGTTTTGTAAGTAGTTGTCTCATTTGCTATTGGAATTCTGGAGTTAACATTGTCAAAGGACTTTAGTTTAAGCCTTCATATGTTCATTCATATTCAAGCTGAGAGAAAGCACCTATACTGAATTAGTAAGCCGTGCTTTTATGAACCAGATGCTGATCCCAAAAAGTCCTCAATAAATAGAACCCTTTCTGTTTCTAGGTTTCTGAACAGACTGAACAAGAATATCTAACACTTCTACAGTTATTCAGTTCTTATACATACCAGGTAATGTTCTGAGTTACACTCTTATTCATTCCTCACAAGTATCTGAGTTAAATGGAATTTTATTCCCACTTTACGGATTAAGAAGTGAGGAACAAATAAATGCAATAGAAGATGATATTCCTAATATGTAATAGGGCTCTGATTTGAATGCACACTATTAGGCTTCAAATATACATATATATACACACATATATGTATACATATATACATTTTATATATATATATATATATATTTTTTTTTTTTTTTCTGACGGGCACCGTGGCTCTTGCCTGTAATCCCAGCACTTTGGTGGGCCAAGGTGGGTGGATCATGAGGTCAGGAATTCAAGACCAGCCTGGCCAAGATGGTGAAACCCCATCTCTACTAAAAATACAAAAAGTAGTCAGGCATGGTGGCAGGTGCCTGTAATCTCAGGTACTCAGGAGGCTGAGACAGAGAATTGCTTAAACCTGGGAGACAGAGGTTGCAGTGAGCTAAGATCAGGCCACTGCACTCCAGCCTGAGTGACAGAGTGAGACTCCCATCTCAAAAACAAAAACAAAGATTTTTTTTTCTTTTTTCTTTTCCTTTTTTTTTTCTTTTTTGCAGGGGAATGGGGAGCAGGGTTGTTTTGTTCTGCCTTTAAATGCACTGAAGATGAAAATAAAATTAATTTGTAAGTGAAGAAAATGGTCACAGAATGCAGTCTGACTCAGAAGCCAAGCTTTCAATCACTGTTCCGTACTATGTCTTTTTTGTGCGTGTCTATGCTTATGTTTATATCTACATATCACTCCATATTTATATAGGATATATATGGATATATATGCTTAATTTGCATACCATACCTAACACATAGTTATTTTAGTTCATGAAATATATCTACTTCATAAATTACATTTTTCCAAAAGCTAACTCATCAAGTCAGAATGGAGACTAACAAGTGGAGCACATCTTGTTCCTGTGTAGGTTCTATATACAGGATTAGTTTCTTTGCTGTGAATCATAGACAATTTACTATGGCCATCTGGGCTTGAAAACCAAGAGGGGTTCCTGGCTCCCCAAACAGAAAATCTTTATGAAATGTTGTAGTCATCTATGTAGTACAACTTTGAGAAATAAAGTGAGAGGTTTGCCTCTAACAACCTCTGGAATTGAACCCAGCAGTCTTCTGTCTTATCACTCATTGTTAATGCATGGCACTTGGTCATCAGTGGGTTGAGATTTGTGGTTAAAAGAGAGGCCATGTGGACACTGGACAAAGATCTTCACCTTCACTAAGTCTACATTTTCTCCTACCTAAATTAATATAGGAACAAATCACTCTGCTATTTATCATAAGTCTCTGGCACATAGTAAGTCCCTGGTAACATCAAAAAATTCCACAAAATAAAAATTATATTATAAAATCATTACCAAAAAGAGTAGATATTTTTTAAAGGAAGAAGAAAGTGCAAACAGGGTAGATTAAGGGCAGTGAAGGAGCATAATCTCAGTGTAAAGAAGAGGAAATTAGTCCCCTAGGGGATACAAAATCAAAGAGCAAGAACCCAGGAGTAGAAGACAGACAAAAGTCTCAGTTGATCTTATACTTACAGTAAAAAGAATCTGGTAAGAAATGCTGAAATTTGAAGAACTCCTCAGATCATAAATTCAGCAAGTTTTGGAATGACTCAGGGGAATTTGAATGACAGTTCTCCAGAACTATAAAAAAAATTCTAAAAACATATTTCCCATTCTCTTATATAATAATATTTACGTTGAAATCTGGGAGTTTATTCTCAGAAAAGAACAGCTTTATCCTTGAAAACAGATCATTGTATGCTCTTATAAAGAACTCTGTTACAACTGTAAAAAAAGAACAGTCACGATATAGACATGACATTGTTATCTAAAATTTCCTCTTGTTTCAGTGCAATAAATAGAAGTAGAGTGATGTCCACTCAAGGTTAAGTGTGAGTATTAACAAGAAGTTTAAAGCCTTCTCTTTTATAAGTTGAAAGCAATCAAATAATTACATCTCTTAAAAGACATTAGGAAATAACAGATTTTTTAAAAGTTAAAGATTAGAAACATATATGCAGAAGTTCTTATGAATTTGTAAGCAGTGAATTACTAATAAGTATGCTAAAGTTTATACTGACCCATATGCAGAAGAAGACTTATATATAAATACTTGCTGTTGGATTGTTTTCAGTAGCGACATTGGAAACAACCTAAAATCAATAGACTTGCTGAATACTTTAAGACAATCCCATGCAATACGTTGTTATTTACTAATTAGTAGGACTAAAGTAGATTTATGTGTGCAGATATGGAAAAAACAATCTAAGGTAAAATAAGTAAAGAGGAAATGACAGATAAATGTGTGACTATGTATGTATGCATATTTATGTCTCGAAGTATATATAACAGTAGTGTGTGTATATATAATGTGTGTATATATATAAAACAGTTGTATGTATATATAGATGTTGTTGCGGGAATCAGAGAAATGTAGAGACCAATGGGTGAAACAGGAATATTTTATTAAGTGGTCACTGGCCCAGCAGATTAACATCCAAAGGCTGAGCCCTGAACAAAGACACACTTGACTTTTATACACACTTCTGAAAGGGGGTTGGCTGGTTTGAATGGCGCGGTGGGAACTTAATGGCGCAAAACTCGTGGGGCAGGCAAGCAAGCTTACAGAAGCAGAACAAGTCAATTAATCAGACTGTGACGGGTTTCGTAACCCAAGCATAGCTTGTGACCTTGCAGCTGCATTGAAGGAAAAACAGGAATTTACAAAACTTGGGAAATTGAGAAACAGTAGGGGGATGAGGAGATAGTAAAGGAATTTGTTTTTCTTGTCCTTGCTCTGATGGCGTGTTAGGAAAGTCTCTGGGACTCATTCCTGTGGACTCTGTCTTCCTGGATAGCGTTATCATGTCTCGGCCAGGGCCCTGCCTATTGCTGGCCTTGGAGTGATTCAGCCAAGTACAGGAAAAACTTGTTTTTCTCTTTTAACTTCTGCTTCATTCCCCGCTTTGATGCTTTTTACAAATGAGGTTTAATAGAAAGCATCACTATTAATTAATTCTTCATGTAAGGGTAGATTTTCTTCATTTGGCAAAGGTTGATATTTAGTTAGAGCCATTAGTTGAGTGGTAGTTTGCCTGGTTACACAAGCCTCTATGGTCGATTGAATGTGTTTAACAAGGAGGGGTAAGAGGCAAGGGAGTATTAAGCAACTTCCTAGTATGGCCAGAACTATTCTTATTAGAGTTTTAAATCCTCCAAGGGATGAGAACCAGCCTCAAAAGAGAGAATCAGGAGACCATCCTTTCCAAGTCTGGACTCGAACATGGGCTAATTTTTGGATTTTGGCAGTTATATCTTCGATGACTTCCCATTGTCATAAATTTCTAGGCAGCAATTAGTTAGATTGAACTTCCTGCATACCCCTCCCTTCTTGGCTAGGAGGTAATCTAAGGCCAGTCTATTTTGATAAATAGCATTTCTCATTTTTGTGGCTTGCTGGACGATTAGATTTAAGGTCCTTGCAGTGTCATTAGTAATGATTTCAAGCACTGCCTGTAACTTTATGATGTGGTTGAACATGTAAATAGGGGTGCGGCCATACATTCCATCTTCCCCCCAAGTGGCTGGTCCATAATATTGGATTATTCTTTCAGGGGGCCATTTGTCATCCTTCCAATTCCCTGTGGTTTTACTCCTTTTATCTCTCTTTTTAGTTTCATCGTAGACAGGGTACCCTAAGGCTCCTCCTTGCTTTAGAGGGATTGGAAAGAAGGACAGTCTAATTGTCCTTAGTACACAAACCACTGTCCATTTTGCTGGCAGTTGCTGATATTCGCTTGGCCCATAGATCCAGTAGAGGCCAGAGGGTGCCTGCCAGGTATTTGGAGCTTCAAGTTGGTACCAAGAGTGGTTTAAAGAAGGGAAACAGGAGAAGGGGCTGGGATGAGGTGATGTGGAATTATTTTTGCCCTGCCATGAAGTTTTTCCTAGCATTTCATTGTAATATTGGTGTCCTAGGCAAGTTAATTCTCCTGCCGGGTCTGTAAAGGGTTTTCCCCAGTGAGCAATGCAGAATCTTCTGATAATAGAGGTTTTTAAGAGCCAGACACTCGAGCTCGTGCGCGTTGGTTCGGGAGAGGAGACAGAGTGAAGTTATCTTGGGGCATTAGCTCTCTTGCTTTCCACGGCCATTGATCCCCCATGTTGCTTCCTACGCAAACATAGCATGAGGAGACCTGTAAACTGCTAGCTGTGTTTTCAGCTAGTTGGGCAAACAGATTTCCGGCCAAAGGAGGGGGCTCAGGAAACTTCTGGTTGATATGCTCATAGAATGACTTGAAAACTCTGAATTGTTGAACAGGTCCGAATTTTCTTCATGATATGTAAAAATAACATTTTTAAAGACAGTTTTTCCCTCTTGATTTTTGGTTAAATAAGAGTATCCTATTGGTGCTTCTATTCCTGTAGTCTGTATCTGTACATTTGGCTTTAAGATGGTGAAATTTACAAGACTGCAAGCATTTGCTTTACAGTCTGGGTCTGCTGGTATTTGGGTAAACATGACCTGCCTTTATTTAGTAGCCCATGTTGCGCAGTCCCAGGTGGAGCAAGCCAGGGGAGTTCTTACACTTTTACAACAAGTTCCTACAGGAAAGGTTGAGTCTCTGAACGTTGCCTGGCAAATATTTAAGTACAAGGATATGGTTCCTTTGTGGAAAGGGGGGGACCTTGTTTTCGTTTAAAAGGGCTCCCTCTTCTGACCCGTCACAGATTTCGAACCACGTCCCGGGTAAGAATCTAGGGTCATAACACACATAAGGCTGGTTATTTCCTGGGTCACAGATTGCGTAGGTGGTCTGGTTGTGAGTACAAGTTCCTAGGTGGGTTCCAATACACTCACAATAAGTATGGTATAATAGAGTTCTGGTTTATAGTGCTTCCTGACCATGTAGTATGAGTGCATCCCTCTTAGAGTTCTCCTTTTAACATAGATAAGGGGACCAGCAATAATAAGGTAAAGAGTAGCATACTCATACCCAGCAGGTACAAAAGAGGTGTTTACCCAGAGGAGGGGGTTGAGCAAAGCGACAGGACAATAGTAAAACAACTAGTGTTACAAGGAAAATTATTAGGCTCAATATTTCTAGCCACATTTACTTCCCTGATGATGACTCAAGCTTCGGCCGTGCATAGACTAGTCAGCTTCCAGGGTGACTAGAGCAGGGCTGTTGTTGTCTCCACTGGCGACTCAGTCTCAACACAGGATCAACCTGGGGGATGGTTTGGGTCCCAATGGCTGGTCCACTTGTCTTGAGCTTCCGGTTTCAGTCAACTGTGGTAAATCCAAGGCACAATTCCTGCAACTTTAACAGCAGTGGGAGTGGACAAGATTATAGTATGGAGCCCATCCCATATGGGTCCCAAAGTGGTTGGATTCCATTGCTTAGCCCAAACAGTCTCCAGGTTTAAATGGGTTTGCTGGTTCTGTTAGGCTTATGGGCATTCTTTCCCGTACTCAGCCATGGATTTCTTGCATGACTATCCCTAAAGCCTGCATTTGTCTCCTTAAGGTCAATTTCCCTAGTTCACAGAGATCACCCTTAATTTGACCTATGATAGGGGGTGGCTGGCTGAACAAGGTCTCTTAGGGAGAATACCCAGTTTGTTTGTTGGGGGTGCATCAGACTCAGAGGAGGACCATGGGCAGGATTGATCCCATCTTAGATGAGTTTCTTGACAATATTTTTTCAGTAGCTGTTTGAGTGTCCAGTTCATGCGCTTCACCTTTCCTGAGCTCTGCGGCCGGTAGGCTGTGTGTAATTTTCATTTTATTTTTAACAGCCGTGTTAGTTCTTGAACTATTTCAGCTACAAATGCCAGACCATTGTCTGACCCTAGAGTTAGGGGCAGTCCAAATCTGGGGATAATGTATCTTAACAATACTTTAGTCACTTCTCATGCTCTCTCTGTTCTAGTAGGGAAAGCTTCGACCCATCCCGAGAAGTTGCAGACGAGCACCAGCATGTACTGGTAGCCCCCCATTTGGGGCATCTTGTGAAATCTGCAAGTAGGTTTTCACAGGGTGTGGCCCCCATTTCCTGAATTCCCAGGGGGCCAAGTGGGCCCTTGTCTTGGGTTGTTCTGGGCACAAGTTAGACATTGTTTACAAATGTCTCGGGTGATGGCAGTGAGCCATGGCACATAGAAATGACGTCCTAGTAGCATTTCTAGTGCCGTTTTCCCCATATGAGTTCCTTAATGGAATTGTCTTACAAACTTGAAACTCCCATTTCAGGGATGGCTAGTCCCCCATTGGAGAATTTCCACCATTCTCCTTCAATGTACTTTCCAGATTCTCAGGCAAACCAGGCCTTCTCATTTGGAGAATAACTTGAGACCTCTGGGAGGGAGGGCTCTGGGAGGAGAGGCATATCTAGGGTTTCTTTCTTAAAATGCAGTGTAGTCATTGTTGCCCATTTGGCCTCCCTGTCTGCCTTTCTGTTTCCCATAGTCTCTAGTATTCCTGCCTTTTGGTGACTCCTGCAGTGCATAATGGCCACTTTCTCTGGGGCCCATACAGCATCTAAGAGCTGCAGAATTTCTTCTTTGTATTTTATTTCTTTGTCCCTAGCAGTTAAGAGTCCTCTTTCTTTATATATAGCCCCAAGAACATGCAACATGGCAAAAGCATATTTGGAGTCTGTATAAACATTGATCTTTTTGTATTTTGCCAGCAAAAGAGCTCATGTCAGGTCTATTAGCTCTGCCTCTGTAGGCAGAGGCTGAATCTCCACTACTGAGTCCAATGTTACCACCATATACCTAGCTCAGCGGACCCCATCCAGTATAAAACAGCTCCCATCTGTGAAGTATTCAACACCTGGGTCTCTGAGGGTTTGGTCTGTAAGGTCTCCCTGGCTTGAGAACACCTTGTCTACTGTTTCCATACAGTCATGAAGGGGGGCTCCCAACTCTATCGGGAGCAAGGTGGCTGGGTTAAGGGTATTTACTGTTTCCAGAGTTATATAAGGATTTTCACCTAGGAGACCCTGTTACTGGGTCATCCTTGGATTTGATAACCAATGATGCCCTCTCTGGTCCATTAATGTTATAACCAAGTGCGGTACCCAGATGGTCAGTTGTTGCCCTAGAGTCAGTTCATCAGCTTCTTGTGCCAATAGGGCAATGTCAGTTAGTGCCCTGAGGCAAGGAGGCCACCCTAGTGCTATGGTGTCTAGCTGCTTGGATAAGTATGCCACTGGGCGATGCCATGATCCCATGACTTGAGTCAGGACCCGTATAGCCATTCCTTTTCATTCATGGATATATAGAAAAAAAAAGCCTTAGTTATATCTGGCAGTCCTAAGGCTGGGGACTGAGTTAAGGCTTCCTTGATTTGCTTGAATGTCCTCTCCTGGTCAGCCTCCCAGAGGAGGGGCTCCCTTTCCCCCGGCTTTGTGGCTTCAGGTAAGGGCTTGGCCATTACTGCAAAATTTGGGATCCAGATACAGCAGAACCCTGCTTCTCCCAAGAATTCTCTTATTTGACACCAGGTGGTTGGAGTTGGAAGCATACAAACAGCCTGCTTTTGTTCAAGGCTGAGCCAGCGTTCTCTTTGGCTTACTATGAAGCCTAAATACTGGACTTTTCTTAGATTTGAGCCTTTTTCCTGAACACCTTATATCCAGCTTTCCACAGAAGGTACAGTAGGTCTTGGGTTCCTTGGAAGCAGTCCTTTCGGGTTGGTACTGCCAGAGGAAGGTCATCTATATATTGCAGCAAGGCACAGTTATCATTTGGCAGGGTGTAGGCCTTGAGGTCTGAAGCCAGTGCTTCTTCAAAGATTGTGAGAGAGTTTTTGAACCCTTGTGGGAGTCTTGTCTAGGTGAACTGTGAATCACCCAGTGAAATGAAAAGATGGGCTAACTGGTGCTGGGCGAAGACAGAAAAATGCATCTTTCAGGTCTAAGTAAGTAAACCAGGTAGCACTTGCTGGAATAAGTCCCATTAAAGTATATGGGTTTGGTACCGCTGGGTAGATGGTTACAGTAGCCTGGTTATAGCACGTAAGTCCTGCACCGGTCTATATTCACCAGATGGTTTCTGTACCAGCAAGAGTGGAGTGTTCCAGGGTGACTGGCATTTGACTAAGATTCCGTGTTTGAAGAGCCATTCTAAGTGTTTGTGAATGTCCCGTATGTCTTCTTGGAAAAGTGGGTATTGGTGAACCGGAACTGGAGTTGCCCCTGGTTTTAACTCTACTACCACTGATGCTTGATTTTCAGGCAGCCCAGGTGGGTTATCTTCAGCCTATACTCCAGGAATCCTATAAAGTAGCTCATACAGTTCATTTATTCCCAGTTCTGGTGACACTTTTGTGTATAGTCTCCATTCCTCAGTCTGTGGGATGGTAAGGGTTAATACCATGGCCTTTGGGTAAGTCAGATTTAAAGTCATATCCCCTTGTGGCCCAAAAGCAATCAGCGCTTGCAGTTTTTGGAGTAATCTCTTCCCAGCAGGGGGACTGGGCAATTTGGGAGGTATAGGAACTCATGCTGGATTTTTTGTCCTCCTATGACACACCTCCTTGGCTGACAAAATGGCCTCTTCTCTGGGACCCCAGTGGCCCCAACAACAGTCATATGTTTTTTGGATAGTGGCCCTATGGGCCAGGTTACTACCGAGTGTTCAGCCCTGGTGTCTACCATAAAGTCCATTAGTTGGTCCCCTATTTCCACTGTGACCATGGGCTCCTGGGGGCCTAAGGAGATGGAGCCTAGTCTGGCCTAGTCTTCCTATTCTTCAGTCTCCACCAGCCCAATAAAGTCAGTGTCTGTCTCCCTCAGGGTGCAGCAGCCTTTGACTGGTGGCCTTTTCATTTCGCAGCCCTGGCCATTTTCTTCACTGCTCTCTGGACACTAGTTTTTCCAGTGTCCCTTCTTTTTGCATTGTGCACGTTGATCCCTACCTAGCCTTGAGTGACTTTCAGGTCTCTGTCCAACCTGGCCCTTTCTGCATCGGCATCTGCATCTGCATCCCTTGTGATGCTAGTTTCCCTTTCTGTGAGGGCTGCCACTAGCAGATCAGCCTTTTTCCTGGGCCTCCGCTCAGCCTCCCTTTTAGCCTCCTGGTTGTGGTTAACGTACACCTTGGAGGCCACTTCTAAAAGCTGGGTGGCAATCATACCTGCAAAATCCTCTAGCTTTTGCAGCTTCCACCTGATGTCTCCCTGGGCTTGTCCTACAAATGCCATATTCACCATGCACTGATTTTCAGCGGCCTAAGGCTCAAACGGAGTGTAATGTTGGAACGCCTCACAGAGTCTGTCATAAAACTGGCTACGGCTCACATAGATTCCCTGAAGCACTTCTGAGATCTTTCCTATATTGATTGACTTTTTTCCACCTTCCCTCAGCCCTTGCAGCAGTGCTTCTCAGTACCTCTGCAGGTGCTGAAACTGGGTTGCATTATTCGGGTCCCAGTGAGGATCTGTTTCTGGGAACTGACCTTGAGCATATGTCTGGACATTAAATGTGCCTTCTGGTGCATTGGTTTCTGGCCAGTGGAGGTAACCCACTGGTTTCTGCCTGGGTAACCCTTTGGTGCTCCTCAGTATTAAACAGTGTCAGGAGGAGCTGCTTGCAACCTGGCCAAGTTGGATTGTGTGTCAGGAAGATGGACTGCATTAGATCTATGAGGGCCTGGGGCTTCTCCATGTAGGAGGGAATATAATGTTTCCAGTTTAGGAGATCAGTGGTCAGAAAAGGCTGGTAGAAGAAGGTCCATTGCCCCCCTTGGACTTGACCCTGTTCATCATAATACATGGGTCCCTGCACCTCCCTGAGAGGCATTTGCATAGCCTGGGCATGACCAGTTTAGAGGCAGCCCGCTTGATCATCTTGACTTTCCCCCTTAACCTCTTGGGGCTCCAATCTTTCCTTTTGGGGTGGGACTCAGGGCATGTCACCATCTGAATCTGACTCCTTGGGGGCCATTGGCCTCAGTAAAGGGGGGTAGATTGAGATATATGGAGGAAGAATTTCTATCTCTTCTGGCAGTTCCTGCAAAACTGGTTTTTCCTGTGGCTTTCCCTTTGTTTTGGTGGCTGACAGCGAAGCTGATTTTTCTTTCACTGTAGGCTCAGCTCAGGACACAATAAGCTGCTAAGCAGGGCTACAGCCACACAGGCTGAGTTTGGACTATATTTAGCCATGAGTCAATATAAGGAAATTGGTCTGGGTGCTCTGGCTGTACCCCGACCCCAGTCACCACCTTAAATACATGATTAATTGTTTCCCTATCTATTGTTCCTTTGGCCGGCCATTCAATACGAAAAGAGGGCCATTCTATTTCACAGAGAGTTCTCAACCTCTGGGGGATCAACTTGATCCCATAATCCCGCCTTTAACCTTTCATAAAGTTCTTTAACATACATTCTAATGGGATGAGTTTTGATGACTTCCCTCCCATGTCCTCCCTGTTACAGCACAACACATTCACTCTCACTTTTGCTTCAGACCAATTAGTCCACCTCCTCCGCGGGAGTTTTCAGACACCACTTAGCTTTAATGGAGGGTTTGCATGAGCCCCAAACCCGGGCCACCACGATCACTAAATTGTGGGGTGCCTCCCTAAGCCATATGCAGTAGCCCTGGAAGGCATTCGCCATTAGTCCCGGTTGAGCCCACACTTCGCTCGGAGTGTATGGTATATGCTAAGAGGCCTGCGGCCCCCACACTTCACTCCCTGCTTTGGTTCCTTCTGGAACTGCCTCTTTCACATGCATTCACACACTTCTCCACTCCCAGTTCCCCTTTCTAGGCTTGGGTGTCAGTTTCATAGAGCAATAAATGGTTAAAAATAAAGTGGTTAAGATTTGTTCAAGCACCTAATTCACAAAAACAATTTTCTAGTCTCTTTGTACAACTAGCTTATATTTGTTATGTGTATGAAAATGTCCTTGCTTGTGAGTCAAGTGTGGAATCCTAGGGAAAGTTATGATTGCAAATGAAGCATTGAAGTTCTATAGCAGTCATTGGATTTGTCTTTTACTTCTCTCCAGGACTTTCCTGACACCTGGAAATGTATTACTTTCCACAACAAAGTCTGGGAAATTTATATTTTGTCATTGAAAATAGAATACCAAGATTAGTTAAGTAATAGTCCAAGAGAAGACATTGAAAGGAGATATTACTATTAATAGATCAAAGCCACATCCAATGCAAGAGATATAGACTGAATCATAAGTATATTGTCATGATACTATGGGATATAAAATAAAAATTTCCTTCTCTTCAAAGATCCGGGTGTATTTGGATAAACTAAGCCCTAATTACTGTACTTTAAATCATTTAAAATAATCTGACAATAATATTGTACTATACAAAGATACATTTATTCAGTATTACTTAATGGGATATTTATTGAGTGTTATTGTGTGCTTTAGGCATTGGATGTACAAAATGAACAAAATAGACAAGATTCTGATCTAATGGAGTTTACATTCAATTGCACAAAAGAGATAATGAGTAAATCAAACAAATAAATGCATAACAAAATGGCAAGTAATGACATATGCTATGAAGAAAAATTGAGTAAGATAAGGAGAGAGAGCCACCATAACTACCGTTTAAGATAGAGGAGCTAGAAGGTGACATTTAAACAAAAATTTGAACAAAATTTGAGAACAAACCATAGAAATGTCTGGATGAAGAACACACAAGTGAAGGAAACATTAAGAGCAAAGTTCTTGAAATGAATTAATAATTGTCATATTTGATAAAGAGCAAGAAGTCCATTGTATTCTAAGCCTGGCACAGAAGCAGGGACTGATTTCAGAGAAATAATCAGGAATGAAATCATGTAGATTCATTCAAGCTAAGGTGAAGGGTTGGAACATTATTCCAAATGTCATTAAAAGCCTTGGGGGATTTGGGATATAGGAATGTGATGAGATGGTCATCACATTACATCAGAAATGGTCAATGTAAATTCTCTATAAAGAATAAACTGCAGCATGCTACTCATAAAATGAATGTGAAAGTGTCCTATTCACCTAATTTTGGGGGGAAGAAATTAAGAAGGATTGGCATTACTTCTTTAAATGTTCATCACCAGTGAAGGCAACTGGCCCTGGACTTTCCTTTGTTGGGAGGCTTTCAATTACTCATTTAATATTCTTGCTAGTTATGGGTACAGTCAGATTTTCTATTTCTTTATAATTTCATCTTGGAAGGTTGTGTGTTTCTAAGAAGTTATTTCATCTAGATTATCTAATTTTTTGCCATATAATTGTTCATAGTAGCCTTGTAGGATTCTTTTTCAATTCTGTGGATGAGTGGCAATGTTTTCTCTTTCACTTCCTATTTTATTTATTCGAGTTTTCTCTTTTTTACTTAATCTAGCTCATTACTTATCAATTTATTATATTTCAATTTTATATTTTGTTTCTTTGATTATTTTCTATTTTTTATTCTTCATTTTGTTTATTTCTGTCCTAATCAAACTTAAAAAAAACCTCTGCATAGAAAAGAAACAATTATGGAATGAAAAGACAACCTACAAAATTGGAGAAAATATTTGCAAACCATATATTTGATAAGGAATTAATCTCCAAAATAAAGAAGAAACTCCTACAACTCAAATAACAAAAAAATAAAGAAGTAAATAGAAACAGTCAATGAAACAAATAACCTAATTTTAAAATGGCAAAGAACTTGAAGAGACATTTTTTACAAAGATAATATACAAATAGCCAACGAGTACATAGAAAGATACTCAACATCACTAATCACTAGGAAAATGCAAACCAAAACCGCAATGAGATATCACCTTACACCTATTAAGATGACTATTTTATATATATATTATATAAATGTATAAAATACAAGCTATATATTTAATAAGCTATATATATATTATAAAGGCTATGTATATTATATCTGTGTGTGTGTGTGTGTGTGTGTGCACATGCCTGTATGAGTATACAGGATAACAACTGCTGGTGACGATGTGGTAAAATTGGAACCCTTACAAACTGTGGGTGGGAATACAAAATGATGCTACTGCTGTGCAAAACTTATGGAGACACTAAGGAGTTTCCTAGCAACACAATATGATCCAGTGGCACATATCTAAAAGGATTAAAACCAGTGTCTCAATGAGGTACCTGCACTCTGGTGTTCATTATAGCACTATTCACAATAGTCAAGATCTAATTGTCCATCAACAGGTGAATAGGTACAAACAATATGGCACATTCATACAATGGAATATTAATCAGTCTTTAAAAAAAGGAAATCTTGCCATGTGTAACATGGATAAACCTGGAGAACCTTATATTACATGAAATAGCCATTCAAAGGACAAACAGTGCATGATATTACTTATGTGAGGTGTATAAAATAGTCAAACACTCAGAAGAGGGTAGAATGGTGGTTACCAGGGACTTGGGGAAAGAAGAACTGTGGAGTTACTATTTGGTGAGTATAAAGTGTCTGTTATCCAAGATTATTAAATTCTGGAGATTTTCTGTAAAACATTGTACCTGTAATTACAGTAACAGATTGTACATTTAAAATTGTGTTAAGAGGGTAGATATCATGTTGTGTTCTTTCCATGATACAAAATAAAAGTAATAAAACTTTTTTTAAATAATAAATACTAAGGGAGGGAGATTTTTTTCAGAGAGACCAGATAGAGTCTGATTATAGTAGTTTAGGTGAGAGGTGCTGATATTATGCCTTAGAGTTTGTAACCTATCATTTCAGTAATCATTTTGTGTGTTACTTGTATGCTTGTTTTCTAAATCAAAATTTTATTCCTGATATGGTGTGGCTTTGTGTCCCCACCCAAATCTCTTGTTGAATTGTAATTCCCAATGTTGGGGGAGGGACCTAGTAGGAGGTGATTGGATCATGAGGGCAAATTTCCCCCCTGCTCTTCTGAAGATAGTGAGTGGGTTCTCACGAGATCTGGTTGTTTAAAAGTGTGTAACACTTCCCCCTTCCCTGTATCTCTCCTGCTCTACTGTGTTAAGACATGATTGCTTCCCCTTCACTTTCCACCATGATCATAAGTTTCCTGAGGCCTCCCAGCCATGCTTCCTGTACAGCCTGTGGAACTGTGAGTCAATTAAACCTCTTTTCTTCAGAATTACACAGTCTTAGGTAGTTCTTTGTAGTGGTATGAGAACAGACTAATACAATTCCTTTCTATAATTCTCAAATAAGCATATGGCCTTATGACTTAGAAGAAAGAAGACCAATTGATACATTGGGTCTGAAAAACATATATAACTTAAATGCTATTTGACACTGGCTAAAAGTCTCTGATGTTTTCTTTTATTACTTGCCAAAACATTCCCCAATCACTCTTTTGCATTTGCTTCATACAATTCAGCATCATCTTCTGTCATCTCTGACCAGCTGCTCTGATTGTGAAACTTCAAATAGTTTCTCTAATCACCAGCCTCCCATGACTGTGTTTTAAGTTCTGAAAACAACCTGGGATAAATTTAGAAATCAAGAACAAAGCACATATGAGACTCTAGATTTAACAGCTTGTGCCTTTTAATGGCATCTGTTATCATGTCTTTGAAAAGCTATTTATCACCACAACTCCCTACTGTACTACTTGAAATGGGTGGCTTTTTTATCTTCCTCACCCAAACATTTTATGTAAGCAAGATCACTAGGATGAGAATAGGAATATCCGTTTTAAAAAGAACTGATTTCTGTGTGCTTTGGAAAAACTTAATGTGAATCTTGTATCACATATTCAAATAAAATTAAATATAAAAATTTCCACAATATTTCAAAATACCTATAGCCAGTATTACCAGCTTGACATCTAATTGGACATTCCCTCAGTTTCACACAGACATGGAAAACATGTGATATAATCAAACTGAGTGGAAGGTAAGAATATAATGGTTGATATTAATGTTTCATTTTATGCCATTGAGCAAGTCCATCATCCTCATGGGCTATGATTACCTCACTTGAGAAATTAAAAGTTTTATTCAAATATACTTAAGTTCACTTTGGGGTCTGAAATGTTAGTATTTTTAAGAAATAAAAATCTTCCATGTTTAGTTCTCAAACAAAATTGTAATGTGAATCACTAAGAAATAGGACAGGTTTGATCTTTCACTCTACTTGTTCTATGCATTCTATTACCAACATACACTTTTAGTTGAGTGCATATTAAATTAGTGATGCACAATACAAAGTAATTTAGCTTATAGTAAATTTTAATAGTTGTACAATTGGATTTTTTTATTCTAGTTTAAGAAAAATAAAAGTGTACACATTTCAAGAACATAAGTAAGTCTGGTAAGATTTTCTTTAAGATATATGTTAGGTTTGGGGTGTTTTTATTATCTTCCACTTGCATTAATTCATGATACAAGTTTTTCTCTCTCTTCCTTTCAGCATCTCACCAGTTTCTTTCTATAAGTAGTGTCAAAGTTTGCTCGGCAGCAGCAGATTATAAAACAAACTAATCTCACGAGCAGGAGAAAATCACTGGGCTCAAAATCTTGCCTGTCTGGAGACAGTCAGACTTTCCATCAGGGACCTGCCATCTCTAGCTCCACAAATCTACTTCTACAGGCTCTTTGTCTGAAATCAACAAGGTAACTCCGTGAAATATAACATGCTTAGATGCTCTGTTACTTACTATTTCCCTTTATTATTCAGTTTGCAGAAACTCTATAGACTATATCCCTTGAAGCCATGAATAAACCCCATCGCTATTCATGGAAAAATAATACATGACATTTTTATTTTACAGACAATTTCCCATCTACAGAAATTTAATACTTAAATTCATGGTAAATTGTGTAGAGTAAGATAGAGTGTAACGATGCCAGTATGTGTCAATTTGCTACTTTAGTGTGTTCTGTCATTTTCATCTCTCCTGTTTTCTGAGTGATAGTAATTGATGCTGCAAAAGGACAAACCAATGTATTGTGTTCCTCTCTTCAGGAAGCAAAAGTAGCATCTTCCTGCATTGAAATGAAAGCCAAAAAGGGCATGAGCCAAAGGAGAGAACTAATTTAGTTATATAATTTTAGAAATAAGATGTGAGCTCAGTTTGTTCAAGGTAGGGCCAAGGCATCTGTTAGTCATAGTCATATACATGTGCAGGTCAAGATTCACTTTCTAAAGCCTCACTATACCCCAGTAAAAAATAGAAGATCAATATAAACAGCCATAAATTTTAGATAGTTTTATCAGTTTCCATATTATGAAAATGACCATATTACCAGAAGTAATCTATAGGTTCAATTGAATCCCCAGGAAAATACCAATGACATTCTTCAAAGAAATTATGAAATATGTATGGAGCCATAAAAGACTCTCACTAGGCAAACAACCCTGAGCAAAAAGAATAAAGCTAGAGTCATCACACTACCGGACTTCAAAATACACTACAAAGTTATAGTGATCAAAACAGCATCTTGGTGGCATAAATCAGACACATACAACAAAGAAAGAGAATAGCAAATAAATAAATAAATCTACATACATACAGCTAATTGATATTTGACAAAAATCCAAGAACATTCATTGTGGAAGGGACATTCTCTTCAAGAAACTGTGCTGGAAAAACTGGATATACATATATTAAAAAAACAGATTCCTATCTTTCATCATATATAAAATTCAATGTACAAGGAACCCAAACAACCTAACAGCAAACAAATACATAATCCAATTAAAAATGGGCAAATAAGCTGAAAAGATATCTCTCTAAAGGTGACATACAAATGACCAACAGGTATATGAAAAAATGTTCAACATCATTAATCATCATGGAATTGCAAATCAAAATCACAATGTGATATTATCTTATGCTGTGGTTATTATCAAGAAATAATAAATGCTGGTGAGGATGCAGAGAAAGGGGAACTTTTATACACTGTTGGTAAGAATATGAATGAGTCCAGCCATTACACAAAACAGTGTCCACACTTTTCAGAAAAGTGTCCACACTTTTCAAAAGGCTAAACATAGAGTTACCATGTGATCCAGGAATCCCACTACTGGATTCATATAAAAAAATCTGCATGTCAAAGAGATATCTGCACTCTCATGTTTACTGTAGCATTGTTGACAATAGCCAAGATATAGAATCAACCTGAGTCTCCATTAACAGATTTATCTTTTAAATGTGGTATATATACACAATTGGATACTATTTGGCCAAAACAAAAGAACGAAATTCTGTCATTTGTGGCAACATGGATGAGCTTGGAAGACATTATATGCTAAGTGAAATAAGCAAGGTGCAGAAAGGTAAATACCTCATGTTCCCATTCAAATGTGGAAGCTAAAAAAATTAATATCATAGAGGTAGAGTGTAGAATAACAGTTACTAAAAGTGAGGATAGGTGGCGGGGAGAGGGGATAGTCAAAGTTGGTTAACATATACAAAAGTACAGCCAGATAGGAGAAATGCATTCTAATGTTCTGTTGTATTATATGGTGATTATAAATAATGACAATGTATTATGTATTTTAAAATAGCAAGAAGAGAGGATTTTGTTGAATGTTTGCAACATGATGAAACAATAAATATTTGAAGTAATGGATATTCTAATTACTCTGATTTGCTCATTGCATGTTGTATACATGTATTGAAATACGCTGTACCCCTTAAGTATGTGCATCAATTATGTGTCAATTAAAATTATTTAAAAAGCAAGATAAATATGTATAAACATCTTAAAAAGAAGTATCAGTAAATTACCTGAATTGTGCCCTCAATTTTTCATCTTTATTTTTTGGTTAAGTATTAAATTTTGTGCCTTTTTAAATAAATATTTTGTTTAATTTCATTTAATCAAAAACTTTCTTCTAAATCTTCACTAAACTCGGACACCATCATGTCCTAAGAGAAAAGTATAAAAGTTTTGTTATTAAATTAGCTCATAAATACAGAAATATATATGCAATATCATAAAGGGGGTATCACTTACCAGTTTTTTAAAAATTTGTAATTGCTAGGTTTAAGATGATTGTGTAAACTTCAGCTTTCAGCTGTCAGTTTTATATCACCTGCCTTTCCTGTACACATTATTTTCATCTGTTATGGCAATGTGTTAATTATTTTGTACTGTAGCTTGTTACAGTTTAATAATCTTAAGTTGATGAAACAAAACAAGGAGAAATCAGAAATTAGAATTCATATTACTTCCAGGTTTTAAGAAAAATATACGTAGATGTTTGTAAAACCAAGTATGTGTGCCTAGATACCTCATTTGAAATGATGAAAATTGACACACATATTACAGAATCTCCTAAAATTAGTTCATTAGGTCCTATGGATCTTTGGATAAATTGGAGAGGATCAGAAAAAATAACTAATGGGTACTAGGCTTAATACCCGGGTGATGAAACAATAAGTACAACAAACCCCCACGACACAAATTTACCTATGGAACAAACCTCCACGTGTAACCTTGAACTTAAAATAAAAGTTTAAAATGGGATAATTTGAAACATCAAGAAAATGTATGCATCATGTTAGTGTTACTTGCTATACCTATACTGTTCAGTTGTATGATTTTTTTTTTGTTGTTGTTTTTGTTTTGTTTTGTTTGTTTTGTTTTTGAGTTGGAGTCTCACTCTGTCGCCCAGGCTGGAGTGCAGAGATGCAGTCTCGGCTCACTCTGCCTCGGGGGTTCAAGCAATTCTCCTGTCTTAGCCTCCCGAGTAGCTGGGATTACAGGCATACACCACCACACCCGGCTAATTTGTTGTATTTTTAGTAGAGATGGGTTTCACAATGTTGGCCAGGCTGGTCTTGAACTCCTGACCTCAGGTGATTTGCCAGCCTCGGCCTCCCAAAGTGCTGGGATTACAGGCATGAGCCACTGTTCCTGGCCTGTGTTTGTTCTTAATTTGCTGTTTGGAAAGGTTTGATGTACATTTAAATTCTATTGACACTTGCTATACATCTTACAATATTTACTTTAAAATATTTAAATGAAATTATATCTCAAGTATCTCAGACAAATATTTTATGCCTTAAGTTGTAGGTGGGCTATTGGTATGTCCATATGACTTTTTTCAAATTTCTCCGTAAGTTATTTTTGTCTTCCAGCTGCTGTGCTCCTCAGAATTTTTTAAAACATTCATCTTGTTTCAAAGGTAAAATAAGTCTGAAACAAATATTCTTAATTATTTACTCTGATATTTATTTACTTTTTCTAATTATCTGACTAGAGGTCCTTCTTGGATCCAAATATTTGTCTAGAGTCTATTCTATCAGTATTAATGATAAACTCAATCCATTTAGCTTAGCCAATATTAATCTCAAATCAATGAGAATTGTACTATCATTCAAATCCAATGTTTACTACTAAATTGTTAGTTCTAATTCATAAAATGTTTTAGATTTATCTAAGCTAAAAATAATCTAAATAATCTGAAAAAGAAATTTGTGCATAAAATGAGATGTTAATTCAGGGATTTGTTTTTGAGATGTTCATTATGCTGGAGAGGCCACAGACATGCACTTCTATTATATAACCCTTAGTACAGCTGCTTAGCTACCCATATTATTCTCCTTGGGTTCAGCTCTCTGGAGTTTGCCATAATTTATATCCTCACCAACAGTTTTCCCTATAGGGGCTGCTATATAGAGACCTCATTTCTTAATTACAGTGCAAAACTGCAAGCATTAAATTTAGCCACAATCCCAAACATACCTATATATGTATCTGTATGTGACTATAACTTTAGAACTGAACAGCAGTATACATGTCCTTCCATATGTAAATTTTTTTTGGATAAGTAAAAGCATATTTGATATCCAGATTATTTTTGACTAAGTAAAACAGAAAATGTGTGAATATCAGACTGGATGCAAACTAGGTTCCAAATTTAGAAACACAAACTCAATTCTAATAACGATTATTTATTATATCATTTTATTTAGACTCAAAATGAAATACTAGACATTTAAAAGGCTTTTGATAAGAATATCTTTTTAACTTTAAATCTTCTATCGAACATTAATGAATCATCAAACATATTTTATATATCTCTAGTTATAACTAGAATTTTTAGAAACACAATATTCAAAAAAATTATTAGGCAGCCATCACAACCCATATCTTAGAGGTTTAGGCTGAATCTCATTAGATAAATTAAGTTCCCAATTGCCATAAAGTAGAGATAAATTAGAACTCAAGAATCATTTTATTTTCAACCTAATTTAATCTCAAAAGAGTAATGTTAATGAGAAAAACATAATGATTCTTAAGAAAATTCTAATTAACTTACTATGTGAGCTGGAGGAGAATAAACTGAAGTACTGAAATGAAGCAAAATAAAAAACATCCAAAAATTTAGAATTAATATTGTGAAAATTGTCATGGTGTAAGCAATTACAAATAATTTTATCAGAAAAAATAGTGGAAAACACTGTTATTAGTGAATGTGACTACGGAACATATTTTCAATAATCAGAAATATAATCCAGATTGCTTTTAAAATTCATATTTAACAAATATATTTGATAAAACTAGTTTAAAAGTCAACTATTTCGGAAACGCATATATTTTCCAAAGTGTTTCTTGTCTCTTTATGACCTCAAAGGCAAACACATTTAATATTTAACTATTTCATTTGGTGATTTTCTCCATAGATCCAAATAATATGAATATACTATTATATATTACATAATCAATTTAAACTTCTTACTGTAAGATAATATTCTTCTTTGGCTAATTTATACCTTTCAGTTTCCACTCAATATAATTATGCCTAAATTTTTACTTAAAATCTTTTAGTATTTCCTTGATGATTTTTCAAATATTCCTCACTGCTGAGCCAAGAAGTCTACTCTGATTACATTTCCTTCCTTTAAAACTTAAAGTTTCTTAAACCTTAAAAAGAGTTAAAAATTCCTATCCCTCCCCGTTTGATTTGATTTTCTTTGAACTTACAAATAAATCACCACACAAACTCCAGAAATTCTGTAAAATGCCTCATTTTAAAATTTCCCATATTGCCAAAGCTTTCATCTCATTTTCAAGCATGCTTCATGTTTCCACTCTCAAGACTACTTGTGACATCTGACTTTCTACTAAAATAGGATCTTTGTGCACTTCAGACCTACGATACAACCATCACACAGATACTCCATTTTGCTGTGATCTTGGGACTCTTTTTCTCTTCCTTCACTCCTTCCTTCTTTCTTTTCCTTTCTTTTTTCTTTTCTTTTCTTTTCTTTCTTTCTTTTGTTTCTTTCTTTCTCTCTGCCCGCCCTTCTTTCTCTCTCTCTCTCTCTTTCTTTCTTTCTTTTTCTTCTTTCATCTTTTTCTTTCTGTCTCTTTCTTTCTGTCTCTTTCTTTTGAATCTCTACTGTGTTGTGTGTTCTGTTCCCTGGATGACAGTTCAGCTTCTGTCTTGACTTCTCTTGTTTCGATAGAAACCATTTTCAAAGGGCTTCTGTAAAAAAAGTACATGACAGTCAAATTTTCTATACCTTCTGTACTTTGAAACTAAAAATACTTTATTCTACTCTGATATTTATTAGTTTGAAAGAATAAATAATTTTAGATTGCAAATACATTTTTCTTCTAAATTTTGAAAATATTTTCTAATATGCTTCTTGTTTCTATTGCATTTAAGAAACTGATATTATTCTGATCTACCATCCTTTCTGTTTAGAAAACTTATTTGTTATTTGAAAAACTTTAGTGTTTTAATTGTCTCCTAATCACCCTGTTAATGAGGGAGGACTGTCACTCTGAGTTATGGGAGATGTTTAAAACATAATATCCTACACTGGAGAGATAAGATCAACAGCGTTTTATTAGTTACATGTACCTACAGTTCAGGGAGGTGGACACTGTAGTGGTTTGCACTCAGGAACAGGGTGAACAGTTAGAAGCTGTGGGAGGCAGGATTTGTAGTATCAAGAAGCTAACCTTATCCGTAGGAGCAAAGTGGTGGTTGGGGAACATTTGCAGTGAGATCATTAGAGGCACTCCCAATTTACCGGGTGTCAAGGCAGAGAATAATATTAGTTTTAGGACTTATTTTAGTAACATCTCTTTACTTTCTATGCTGTAAAATTCCATGATAATATATTTTCATAAGTTTATTTCTCATTTCCTGAACCAAGCATGTAGGTCTTTGAATCCTGGAAATTCATACCTACACTTCTGAGACTTTTTTTTAAATTATCATTTTAAGAATTTCCTTTCCTCTATTTTCACTTTTTTTTTTTTTTTGCTGAAGTTCTGTTTTATCCAGGTTTTGACTTCTTCAATTACTTTTTCTTTTTTATTTTCTCCTATTGAGCATCATCTTGTCTTCCATTTCTTTTTCTTGAAAGGTAAGATTTGACATTTCTACAAATGATTTTACTATTTCCATAAATATTATTTTTGAATTTTTTGACTTTTTTCTCTGAATCATTTTTAAGCACTGTTTAATAGTTGTCATATCCTCTCCATTTTCTCTGAAGATATTACTAGTATATTTCTTCTATTATTGTCTCCATTTTTTTCTATTTGTTTGCTTTATTTATGTCATTCATTTTTAAATGTTGGCAGCCCATTTAAATTTACAAACAAGGCCCTAAAAATTGAAAGTTCTATGTGGATTGAATTTACTGGAAGGCAGTCAAGTCTCCTATTTGGGTGGTAAATATAAATCTGTCTGCTGTTGTTTAGGATCTACATAGGCAAAAGGGCTGGGTAGTCTCATTTTTGTATAATGCAAACTGGGAATTATTGAACTCTATACTCAGAATAGCACCTTCTCCTTAACTTCCACTTTTCCTAAGGTCCCTAATACACAAAATACACTTCCCTGTTGTATACCTACATTGGGTAGAAGATCTGAGGGACTAATATAGACTCCCCCTCCCTTTTTTTTTTTTTTTTTTAACTAACTTCCCATCAAGCCCCCTTTTTTGTGCCAATACTCACGCTGTCACAGTACCTGATGTGTCTGTTTCCATGTCTTTCCAAAGGCTCTCTGGGTCTGTCACTACACCCCTACTTCTTCAGCTGCATCCCAACTTAAAGGCAATTAGTTATGACTTCTTTTTCTTTGCTAAGTTATTTCTCATTTATTCTTCTGACTTATGTATTCCAATACCTTGGGTCACTTTTGCAAATTTATCCTACTTTCATTGCAGATGAATTTTGTGGTTGTATTCCGTGACATCCTTGTTAATTTGTTAAGATTTTTTTTTCACAGATGAGGTGGGAAGCAATATCTCTTTTCCATGACATTGAAACCAGAAGCTTGGACAGGAATTAAAACATTTATTTTTCTATTTTTTATGAAGCATCTCTTGTCATTTTGGCATTCTTTCTTGTCAAATCATTGTGAGGTGGGAATTCAAAAATTACTTCAAAATAAAGATATGTTGTTAAAAATTAATATAGACAACTATAATTTTTAAAGAAATATCAAAGATGGTGGAGGATTTAGGGCCTATTTTTAATTAATTTGAAATGTATTTGAGGATAAAAATAACACTAGTATAATCCTTTGGTTATATACCAAAGGATTATACCAAATATACACCCAAATATATATATTTGGGTATATATCAAATATAACCCCAAATATATATATTTGGGTATATATCAAAAATAACCCAAAGGATTATATTAGTGTTATTTTTATCCTATATTAATAATTGTCTATATTAATTTTTAACAACATATCTTTACTTTATAAATCATGCTGCTATAAAGACACATGCACATGTATGTTTATTGAGGCACTATTCACAATAGCAAAGACTTGGAACCAACCCAAATGTCCAACAATGATAGACTGGATTAAGAAAACGTGGTACATATACACCATGGAATACTATGCAGCCATAAAAAATGATGAGTTCATGTCCTTTGTAGGGACATGGATGAAGCTGGAAACCATCATTCTCAGCAAACTATCGCAAGGACAAAAAACCAAACACTGCCTGTTCTCACTCATAGGTGGGAATTGAACAATGAGAACACTTGGACACAGGAAGGGGAACATCACACACTGGGGCCTGTTTTGCGGTGGGGGTAGTGGGGAGGGATAGCATTAGGAGATTTACCTAACGTAAATGATGAGTTAATGGGTGCAGCACACCAACATGGCACATGTATACATATGTAACAAACCTGCACGTTGTGCACATGTATCCTAAAACTTAAAGTATAATAAAAATATATATATATATAAAAAATTAAAACAAAACAAAAAAACCACTAATATCTTGAAATTACTGTATTTCTTCAGAGCCAAAGTAGGGAAATTATTTTTAAAATCCTAGATCTTTGCAAGAGATTTGAGCTACTAAGACACCAAAGAGATTTAACTATGTAGTGTACTACTAGAAGTTAACTTCATATAAGGAATCAGAGCATGTCTGACCAGATTTATGCTTTAAAATGGAATTTAAATGTATGTTGCAAAAGTTCTCATCAGTGGTGCAAAAAAGTAATTGAAATTTAAAGTTATTATATTCATTTCTCTCTTTCCTTTTATAAACATCAGGATTCACAATTTTTTAAGAGAAATAAGATAGTTGATCATGAATATCTACCTGTACATTGAAAAAACATGAGAAGCTTTGACTTAGACCTCATCAAAATTTTAACAGCATTCCAATACTTACCATCTTTCACGTCTAACTCTTTCACATTAATATAACTTGTTCCAAGAATGTAGACTATACTTTAATCCTTAATACATCATAAGGTACCATTTCCCAATATGTATTCTTCAGAATGCTCACATGGGAGATACACTTACAGTAAATGTTTCTGAGGTCAGTATTTTTAGAACTTTGACTCCAAATGACTTTTTATGATATTTGAAATGCTTATTCACATACTGCAAGTAGTGCTGATCCATGCCCTAACTTAATACTCTTTCTCATCATGTTTTGTCAAACTTATCTGATCCAGAACTGTTGTTTATTATTTATTTCTAATATAACATCCAGACACTATTTATTTCAGCAAAGTTTCACAAATTTAGTTTTCTATTTTTCTATGGTTATTTTTTGTTCTATTTTTATTTGCTTTTTAAGTCAGAAATTCATAACCTAAATAAGATTTAACAGGAGTTAGCTAATCAAGACATTTGAGGTCTTAAAACTCTGTGAATAGTACATATAAGCCAAAATTATTCTACTTGTATAAATATAAAATGTGAGGAAAGAGTAATAAATACAATTGCTACTTCTTCTTCTTCTTCTTTTTTTTTTTTTTTTTGAGACGGAGTCTCACTCTGTCGCCCAGGCTGCAGTGCAGTGGCGCAATCTCGGCTCACTGTAAGCTCCGCCTCCCGGGTTCAAGCCATTCTCCTGCCTCTGCCTCCCAAGTAGCTGGGACTACAGGTGCCCGCCACCATGCCTGGCTAATTTTTTTTTTTTTTTTTTGGCTAATTTTTTTTTTCTTTTTTTTTTTCTTTTTTTTTTTTTTGGTATTTTTAGTAGAGACTGGGTTTCATTGTGTTAGCCAGGATGGTCTCCATCTTCTGACCTCATGATCCGCCCGCCTCGGCCTCCCAAAGTGCTGGGATTACAGGCGTGCACGCCTGACCTAAGATTGTTACTTCTTTCTTCTTATGCTATATGTTTTCAGAGCTTTAAAAAGACACATTTAAGTAAGTCAAAAGATAACCTCTCAGGTAAGATAGGAGGTTTTAAAATACAGCAATAGGTGCAAGATGTTGATTTCGTTGCTAAGATCTTTTTTATTTTTTTAATCTGTGGTTCTAATTTGTTTCATCCCTTTTGGTTCTCACTTGTTTTAACCGGTACTTCTGAAGCCTGTGGTTTGTCTCACTTCAATTAAATTGATAGCATTTATACTCCCTTCTTCATCACTGGTTTTAAGCAAGAGATTCCCATCACCTTACTCTCAGGAGAAGTCTCTAGGCTCAACTTCCAGGGTATTTTTTATGTAAGTAATGGAGTATTAATTCAGGAAAGAACTACATTGCATTATACATTATATTTCAGAAGTATTTAGGTGCCAAATAGGTACTTTCTAAAACTTGAAAAAAGTACGAAAGAACACAATAAGAATGCATTTAGTTACTCTCTATTAAAAACACGATACTCCTCTCCGTGTTCATGACTGCTTTCTTGTTGCTGACTTGGTTTCCAGGTACTAATTTACATGCAGCAAAATCCAGGATACTTAATCCATTCCCCAGCTGAGTGCTTCTTGTACTTCATGATTTGATTTAGCATTCTTGAGTCTGGACTCTATTCTGTAATAATCCTGATATGACGACTCAAGAAGGGTCTGGATTGCTTTTGACAGGCAAAGAAAATTCTACTGTAGTCAAATAAGACCACTTCTGCTGCAGCTCCTATTGACCATTGAAGTCTGACTGTCAGCTTGACTGCAAGTGGAAAACTGGAGCACTTATATTTCACAGACTTTATTTGCACATGTTCCAGGCTTATTATTTTCAGGGCATATTTTGTTGGAGAGCTGAAATCACCTTTTTGAAGAGTTGAGAAGGAAATGAGAATAGAAAAGACTTTTTTTAAAGAGACAGAACATTGTCTTCAATCCTCCTCACTTCATATAAAAGAGCATTCAAATAAATCCTTGCTCTTATAAGCCACATTACCAATAATTTTAGGCAGAAAAAAATCAAAGTGGATATTATTGTAGCTTATTCAAACTAATTTATTTAAAATTGGCTAGAGATGTAGCTCCTACAAAGAACCCAGCACTATATATAGCATCAATATTACTAAAAAGAATAAGAAGGATAGGTACTCAGGGATTATGGGTGAAGACAGACATGTAAATACATATGGCAAAAACTGTGATTATTCTAATAATAGAATTATGTTTCACATGTTGTGGTAGCAAAGGCTAAATGCACATAGAAGTTAAGTAGTGAGATAGAACTTGACATATAAACCCCAAATAGAGAATAATCATTAAATTAATTTATTGAGAATGCTGTGTGACAAATTATGACTTTGATTATTAAAGACTTTACCGATATTGCTTTCCCGAAAGTCTTCAAGATTGGTCTTGTGAAAGGAGAAAAAGTATATAAGAACAGAGAAATGAGAAGGACACAACATGTTTGAGAAAGAGATGAGTTGTTTTGTGTTTATAAAATGAACATTACACACCGGGGCCTGTCAGGGGCTAAGGGGCTAGGGGAGGGATAGCATTAGGAGAAATACCTAATGTAGATGATGGGTTGATGGGTGCAGCAAACCAACATGGCACTTGTATACCTGTGTAACAAACCTGCATGTTCTGTACATGTATCCCAGAACTTAAAGTATTTAAAAAAAAAAAAAAGTTGTGTTTTGAATTGAGAAGGAACCACTTGGGCCCAGATAGTAAAAGTATTTTAATTTATTGTTGTGTTTTGTTCTATTGTTTTATTTTAAACTGGAAGTAATGCAATGTTATCAAATTGTTATAAGTAAGAGAGTAACATAATTAGATTTATTTTTAATAATTTTAAAATCATTACAGAATAATCTAGTTAACCCATGAGATGAGCAAAAGTGAAAGAAAAAAACCACAGGAGAGTATCAATAATTAAGAAGGATGCAAAGCAAAAGTGGTTCACAAACACTGCTAGTAACAGCCAATTTGGACAGCAGTGGGAATATCTAATTAAATGGGGAATGTATGTACCTCCTGGCGCATTAGTTTCTCTTCTAAGTATATACCCTAGACTATATTTGACTTATGTTCGCAAGGAGACATTTGAAAACATCCCTTGCAATGCTATTTGTAGTGGATGAATATTAGAAACAATCAAAATATGCCATTTACTGGGAAACAGAGCTGTAAGTTGAAAAGCTGTTGAGAAACTAAAACCTTCCATAGGTAAACAAATGTATATCTCAAACTCATAACATTGAGTGAAAAATCAGGAAGTGCCAAGCAATATTTTTATTTGTATTAAAAACTACATAAAAAGAAAAAGTGTATAGCAAACTCAAAACAACTTTTGCCCCAGAGAAACAGAAAGGGAATGGAACTTGACATAATAATGAACACTTTAGTTAAGCTTCATGTGAAAATATGACCCATGTGGAAATTTTTTTTAATTAATGCATTTTTATGTCTTGAAATCTAAAAATAACTAATCATGGGAATGGAAAACCTTGGTGATTATCCTAATAATCTTTTAGTTTTTACATATTAAAGAAACGTTAACCACAATAGAATTATCATGTGAGGAGAGCACATTCTCAATAGTTTAGATAATGCAAGAGTGAAATGAAATACCAGTAGTAAGGATGACAGTATTAGAAAATTAATGAAATGGAGCTGTCATTAACTGAAATAAGACAAACAGGATAGAAAACAGGTTTGGAGGGGGAGTCTAGAATTTTAGCTTGAGCAATAATGCATTTGACTTGCACAAAGTTATCCAAATTAAGAGAGTTGTAATAAACGTAGGAAACTTGGCCAGGCTCACGCCTGTAATTCGAGCACTTTGGGAGGCCGAGACTGGCGGATCATGAAGTCAGGAGGTCAAGAGCAGCCTAGCCAACATGGTGAAACCCCGTCTCCACTAAAAATACAAAAATTAGCTGGGCGTAGTGGCGGTCACCTGTAATTCCAGCTACTCGGGAGGCTGAGGCAGAAGAATCGCTTGAACCCGGGAGGCGGAGGTTGCATTGAGCCGAGATCGCGCCACTGCATTCCAGCCTGGCCAAGGAGCAAGACCGGGGCCGGGCAGGGCGGGGGCGGGGGCGGGGGAAGATATGAAACCTAATATACCAGAAAAAAAGGTGGAGGTGTGTATTTAGTATTCATGAGGATAAATGGATAAAGTGACCTAAGGAGACCACAGATCGAAAACAGAAGTGAGCTCAAGACATAATTCTAAAGTAGCTACTGTTTAGAGGGAAGAGAAAAACAACTACAAATATTTTTGCTTGTTTTTAAAAACAGAATTGACATATATTCAGTAGGTAAGCAGACTGCTGAAGAAAATAGTCTACTATGTCGGTTGCTGCAAAAGATCAAATAAAAAGATGAATGAAAAAGTCACTGAATGTGACAAAAGATTGCTGGTGAAAGCATAGGCAGAAAAGAGATGACAATGAGTGGGTAAAATCTTGAGAAAATAAATGAAATTATTTATATCATTGTTATAGCATAATTTAGTAAAAATCATTTGTATAGCATACATAATTGAATGGGGATGATCTGGCTAAAAGCAATTTTTAACTGTGAATTGAAATTTAGTAAGGTGATTCAGTTTTTGCCAATATAAGAAAAGAGCCTCTTCCGAAATCCCCAAATCCCATCAGAAAATAGTTTTCATTAGTAGTTTGTAATGAACTAATCTGCAAAATCCTCTGAATACTTTGTAAAGTTTGTCTTTAATCATTAAATGTAAACTAAACAACAAATGAACATATTTGGCCATATTATTAATTATCTTAATGTTTAATTATGATATCCAATTAACTATTTTGGCTGAAAGACATCACTGACAAACATGAGAAGTTAATAGTGCAATATATTTATTTATATAGACTGGTAAATCTTGTAAGGTACATTTTATCTGATTTGCATTTTCTAGAACTGAAAATCACATTTATTGAAGAGTATAGATGCTCTAATATGAACTTTACACCTTTTTCACTCTTCTAAGTTGAATTATGGGAAATACCTATTCAAAGTTAATTAGTTTCATGTCATTTAAGAAGTTAAGTTATATTATTTCTACCTGCTATTTTAAAATCAAACATTTTAAGAGGTGGTAATGAAATTAAATATTAAGGAAACAGTAAGATCTGGAAAAAAACAAACCATTTGAACAAATAGGGAAGGTATGTATTACTGATTGCTGGCTTTAACCTGAGGATATTTTCAACTTTTTCTTTTCTGAAAGAAATTCCCTATGACATATACTGATCAAGTTTTCAACAATTCCAAAAGGAATTTCTCTGTCTTCAAATTCTGTAAACTTTCATCATCATATGACACTGCTCATGTTGCCACTTTGTAAAAAATGTCTTTATTGTTTTCGTGTCTTAATTCGTTTCTTATCCCTCTGCCTTTTGCCACTTAAAAAACATTTTTATTAAATTTGATAAATAATAAAACGAATGTATTTAAGTGTATGATTTAATGTGTGCATGTATGTGCGTGTGTGTGTGTGCATGTGTGTGTGTGTGTTAATGTGGAATTAAATAATTTGTGCCCAGAGGGTTAGCAGTTGTGGTTTTCAAAATATATGGATAAATACTTACATGATTCTCCCTACAAGAAGAGAATCTTAAATTCATTATCCTCAGTGTAGGCTGAGATAGCTTCGAAATAATAAAATGTGGTAGAAGTGATGGCATGTTACTTTCCAGAATCATTTATAAAAAGACTGAGCTCCACCTTTGGTTTCTTCTGTTTCTTTCTAGAGATTTTTTTTTCTCTAGACAAATTTAATTCTAGATAAATTGTAGATAATTTTATCAGGTTGAGGAAGTTATTTTCTATGTTTGCTGACAGTTTTTTTTATAAAATTAGAAATGAATTTTAAACATTGTCAAATAATTTTATTCATTTTTGAGATGATTCTGTGGTTAGTCCTCTGTAGTCTAATATAGGAAAAGACATTGACTGATTTTTCAATGTTTGAATAATGGAATTGCTGGAAGATATTCCATTTAGTAATGTGGGTTATCCTTTCTATATGTATTTCTATTTGCTTTGCTAAAATTTTGTTATATAAATGTTGGTCAGTAATTACATTTCTTTGTAATATCTTTTAGGATTTCTGTTTGTTTTATTGTTGTACTGATTTTGATATTGGGGTAACACTAGCCTTGTAGAATTCGTTGGGAAGTATTTTCTCCTTTTCAATTTTCTGGAAGGGATTGTGTGGAACAGATGTTATATCCTCCTTAAGTGCTTGCTAGAATTCACCAGTGAGGCCATCTGGTCCTTAAGTTTCATTTATTCTGGGATGTTTTACATTTAATATAATTTGTTATTATATATGCAACTATTCGGGTTACCTATTTCTTTCTTCCTTTATTCTCCTTCTCCTCTTTTTGTTAGCCAAACTAAAATCCTTATTTGGAATTCATGTGACCATCAATTTCCTTTGTTCTGTTCCAGTAGCAGTCCAGAGTATTATTTGCCACATCTGCATAATCGCCTCCAATCTCTGCCAGTTTCTTAGTCTTTCCTTGTTTCACAGGACCTTGACACTTCTAAACAGTACTGCTCAGGCATTTTGTAGAATGCTCCACGGTGTGAGTTTACCTGATGTTTTTTCATGAATAGATTGAGGCTGTGGATTTTGGAGAAAAATATCATAAAGGTACAGTGTCTTTCTCATCACATCATGACATCACATCACGACATCACATCACATCACATCACATCAAATTGTACAGGCATCAAAATGACATTGCTAGTGGTATTAACCCCTGACAACTTGGGTTAAAGTGGTATCTGCCTGTTTTATCTACTGTGAAGTTAAGCATCTTTATTTTTCTATACTTTATTTGTTAGAAGTGACTCATTAAGTCTAGTCACATACTCAAGAGGTTGTGAATTAAAGTCTCCTTCCTGGGAAGAGGAACATCAAGAAATATGTGGATATATATGGCCGGGCATGGTGGCTCATGCCTGTAATCCCAGCAATTTGGGAGGCCAAGGCGGGCAGATCACCTGAGGTCGGGAGTTCAAGACCAGCCTGACCAACATGGAGAAACCCCGTCCCTACTAAAAATACAAAATTAGCCGGGCGTGGTGGCAGGCCCCTGTAATCCCAGCTACTAGGGAGGCTGAGGCAGGAGAATCGCTTGAACCTGGGAGGCAGAGGTTGCAATCAGACAAGATCGCACCATTGCACTCCAGCCTGGGCAACAAGAGTGAAACTCCATCTCAAAAAAAAAAAGGAAAGAAAAGAAATATGTGGATATATGTGAACCACCATAGTAATTAACATACAGAAGAAATTCCACCCTGTTTAATAAAGGAATGAGAAATATCCCTGCCCCTCTGTGAATCTTAGAATTTATTTCTACCAATCCTTTTGGAGAGTTCTGTGCTGGCCTCAAGTCATTTTTTCACATTCATGTACTGGGCATTTAGCTGAAGACTCAAGGCTGACACCCTGCGGTTCCATGGTCCTTGCATTCTGTGAAGCCCTCTCCCATCCAGTTCTCCGCCCCGTGATCCAGCCTCCTTTCCCCCAGCCCTGAAATCTCAGCTCCATTGCAATGCACAGGACTCTTCCTGAGTTTCTTCTCCCTGCACTATGGCCTGTACATTATCTCCAGGAAATAGCCTGGGCAGTAAAGGGGCTTACCTTATTTATTTTCTACATCTCAAGTATCACTATCCTTCATTGCCTGGTGTCTGACATAGTGAAAACCATTATTTCATGTATTTTTTTCTGATTTTTATTTTTTCCCGATCGAGTGGATAATTCTGTCTCTGTTACTACATCTTAGTTAGAAACAAGTCTTTGCCCCACTTTTATTTCTTTCATTGCCTATCTAATTCATAAAATCAGAAAGCCTATATCCTTTACCTACAGTTGACAGATTGTTTAATAGCCAAAGTAGATTTCACCCTTCTTGAATTTATCTCTTTTCTTGATTTTTTAATATCTGAGGAAATATTTATTAAGGTTAACATCTAGGAATCTCAAGTTTAAAAAATCCTAGGGCTGCCCCCGTTTTTAAAAAAAAAATCTCTCTGAGCATCACTTTTTTATATTTAAAAATAATGGATAAATAAATAATACAGACATCACAGTTATGTTCTGAAGATTAAATCTGAAAAGCATTAAATGCAACTAGCACAGCGATTATTAGCACATAGTAGAAGTTAAATGGCCTACTATAATTTCCATCTTCGTGAGCAGCAATATTGTCTGAATTACCATCATCATTCCAAATATCTTTGTTCTTTATTGTAACTACTTTGTGTATTTTGCCTTCCTCCTTTCATTTAAACAGGGTCTTCCCAAATTATCCTTCTATTTGTCTTATCTTTATAATCTTTATTCTTTTGTTGATATTTCGTTCCATTGTTTTAATCATGTCTGTGCTATTGATGATTGCCAACCTCGCTTCCAGCTATTACCTCTTCCCAGAGATCCTCTCCCATGACTGTGACTTTATTCTGCCTAACTTCAACTGTCTTTCACAGGTGAAATTTAACACGTTTCTCAACACCAGTGCCCCCACTCACCTCAAGCTGCTTTCTCTTACCATTTGTATACAATTCGCTTATTCTCCATTCTTTTATGTCCTACAGATCAAAACATTAGGATTAACTATGATCATTTCTCTTTTTTTCCTTAAATGTAATTCTTTATATTCATTACCACTACCCTATCCTATTTCACACTTAATTTTTACTTGATTAGAGAATTATAACACTCTTCAAATTAATTTAATAATCTCTATACACTTTATTCTTTTGACCATTTTGAAAACATTTTTTTCTTCCTATATGAGTGTCAAACAATATACCAAACTAAAAATAAATTTAAGTAATGTGCTTGTATAAACTAAAATGATGGTCTCAAATTTAGGAGTTAGTGTCACTGAATGATAGGATTATTTTTTAATCCACATAAAGACCTTTGAAAAATAAATGAGTTGGAAAGGTGGCTCACATGATTCATTCTGTATACTTTTCAAAATGTGATGATTGACTTTGTATGCCATCCCGACTGGGCTAAGAAATGCCCAGATAGTCTTTCTAGTTGTGTCTGTGAAGGTGTTTCTGAAAGACATTAGGATTTGAATCAGTACACTAAGTATAGAAGATCATTTTCATCCAAGTGAATTGACATCATCCAATCCAGTGAAGGTCAGAATAGAACAAAAATACAGAGAAAGGACAAATTCACTCTGTTTCAGCTGTGACATCCATCTTCTTCTGCCCTCACACACCAGTGCTCCTGGTTCTTAGACTTTGTACTCAGGACTTACACCATTGCCACGCCTTGCCCTAGGTTCTCAGCCCTTCAGCTCAGCCTGAATTATGCTACCAGGTTTCCTGGTTCTCCAGGTTGAAGACTGCAGACAATGGGGCTTCTCGACTTCCATAAATTCACGAGCCAATTTCTATAATAAATCCATACATCTAGATCTACATCTAAATAGATCCTATTGGTTCTGTTTCTCTGGAGAACCCTAATACACAAAATTAAACTTTCTTGCTCATATACTTACTAAAAAAACTTTCTGTTGCTGTCTTTCCTTTTAAGTGAAATCTAACCTTTTTTTTTTTTTTTTTTTTTTTTTTTGAGATGGAGTCTCACTCTGCTGCCAGGTTGGAGTGCAGTGGCGCAATCTCGGCTCACTGCAACCTCTGCCTCCCGGATTCAAGTGATTCTCGTGCCTCAGCCTCCCCTAAGATTAGATTTAACCTATTCAACTTGACGTTCAGGTTATTTGCAATATGCCCATCATATTTTCAGCCTGCATATCCCAGTACTTCTTTAGGTACGTAAACTATTTTCTTTCTAATAAACCGCTATTGCTCAAAACTTCTCCATACACTCCACACCTCCCCTTTTTGCACGCTTCTTCTTTTATTTCCTTATTTGAAGTATCCACCCCAAGTTTTTCCCTCTGAAATTTCTGCTTGTTAAACTCTATCACTCCCTCCATGAAGCCCTTCCTGGTATTTTATCCATATTAATCTATTTTTTCTCTAATCTTCCTCACTGCATTTTTAAATGTCTTTTGTAGTATTTATGGCATTTTCACTTTTATTATCTGCATTATATTTATTTATTTTATTTTATTTTATAATCAGTTTATGCTGGATTATAAACTCCTTGGGAGTGTTTGCTATTATTTATTAGCTACGTATTTTAAAACAAGCTATGTTGTACTTAATGCACATGCAAATATTTATTGATTTACATTTGATTTTTAATGTCAGGTTTACAATATAATATTTTTTTCCAATATAAAAACTTACCTGAAAGTTAATTCCCATAAATAGTTTGGTTTTGGCAATTATACTGTGTGTAATATATAATGTGGATTTTTCCCCCAAAGTAAGGGTATTTTAAAATCACAATGAAGGCTCCACTGCAAGTATCATTACTGACTTCCCTCAGAGTAGGAATTGTGATAAGAGGTTTGCTACAAAAATTTCAACTTAAGCTAAACTGCCAGGAGGCAGAAGAAGAACACAAGTTCTCTTCAAAGCTAAGAAGTGACTCAAATTTGTAATGCTTCTTAGAATTCATCTCTCTGTTAAAAATGCCCTGTTAAGCAACAAGTTTTATCCCATTAGCATATTAAATAATGAATACAATTCATGATTTCGTATGTGTTCAAATGTAGACACAACTTGTGCACACACTGCAATTTTTTGAATCCCACAAAATAAAATACAAACTTTACTTTTTGTTAATACACAATTTAATAAGAAACATTTTTCACAATTATTTATAAATAACACAATTACATAGCTATCATAGATATAAGGAATGTTCAACAATATTTTAATAAATTAAATGTGAAGCTCTTCACATATATGTACAAATTTCCTTCAAGTTCCTATACAGCATCAATTTAACCATAAGCAAAATGTAATTCTTAGTTGCTCTTATTTATTTTTATGTTCTATATATAATCTATTAAATTTATTATTATTTGGTTTTTCTTCATGCCTTGGTCTGTTTCTAACAAAGATGTTATTTTGTAAGTCATGGGTACATATATGTTGATTTGAGTGTTTCTTGCAGGAAATCATCTGAGTACTTACACGATTACTTGAGTGAGAACACAAGATCCCATAAAAACAAAGAATGAATTCAGTGTATTTTCTTCAGTCAGCATCTCTCCTAAGATTAGATTTATGCAGTTCTATTTCCAGTTTAATAGCTATTTTGGTCATGAGAATGGACAGATACTGTGTCTTCATCAGTCCCCAGTACAATTTATGTGATGAGACTTTGGTACAGGAATGTTAATGTTTTATATATTTCTGACAGTAGTAATGTACCATTCTATTTTGACCTTTCCAATATGATACAGATCGATTATCTGGGTACTTTATTTCTTCCTTTGTCTACTACTGTAAAAGTCTATTAATAAAAAGGGTAAAATCAATCAAAATTTCTAACGCGTTAGATAACAATCCCTCAGTTTTGTCGAGTTAAAGTAGACAGTTTCACTGTTTAAATACATCCATAAATATGTTCCTGTCAGCATAAGCCTTCTATTATTTTTAATATAGTATATATATTTTTCTTCTGAATTATAATTTTATGTAATATCTAATCTCATGCATTTCATTGCCAGCTACAAATTTCATAAACAGAAACAAAGAAAGAAATTCATGATGTTTAGCTTCTAGATTCTAAATATTCGGGGTGTGTGTGTGTGTATGTGTGTGTGTGTGTGTGTGTTTGACAAAATAGAAAATTTCCTCTAGATATGATGGACAAGGTAGTAAGGTACTTTGAGAAATCAAATCTAGATGACTTTTCGAAGTAATCAAAAGTTTCTGCACACACTTGAAATGTGGCTAGAATTAATATTTGAATGCATAATTTTAAATTATTTATTAATGATAATGCAGACAATGAGGAAAGAATAATCTAAGTCTTTATCATTCCAAAAGTCAACCTATTACTTCATGGTTTAAACTGACTGACTTTTATTTGTTCCATACAAACGTATCTGTCATAAAAACCAAATATTTCAGTCTAAAAGCTCTCTAAGATGCATCAAAATCATTGAATTAGGAGTGTGAGAGACGTCTAATAAGTGCTGTCCTGGGATCTCCTGGCTCATGCCTAAGGAAATCAATTAATATCAATTCAGTGATTAAATGCACATTAGGTCAGGTCTGCTGAGTCAATAATTTCCATTTTCACCACTGCAGGGATGTAATAAAATAAATACAGTGTGTTATCTTGAAGTTAAAATTAGTGTTTTTGCCACCTATAGGCAGCTTCAAAGATATTGCAAATCTTTGAGGATCATTCCTTATATAGTTTAGACAAACATTATAATTTTTATTTCTAGTGTGACCGTATTTGAACATTTGGGACAAAACACGTAATGTACACTTCTCTCCAAAGTGAAATCAAAAGGCACAATACAACCATGCTGTGGTTGAAGGATGTAGCATAGTTTGAAACAAAAATAAGGGAAAGAATTGAAATTGCTTGTCTTGTCCCTTAGTAATCTTCACTGTCCACTCAATTTTTTTTATAACAGAAGGTGAATTATAATATCTCTTTGGAGAAAAGAGAAAGAGAAAGAAGGAAGATGGCTAGAAGCTAACATCTGTTTATGTTTATATGTAAATTGATGGCACAATTAAGCTGTAACCCTGGAGTTATCTGTTCCTGAGTTTTCCCTAGAAGAAATCTGGGAGTCATCTTGATTACTTTGTTTGTCATCATCTATATCTAATGGATATTTAAGGCTCCTTACCCTCTCTACTGCCACTGTCTTTTACATTCAACAAATATTTGTCCAGTTACTATTTTGTGGCAAACACTCTGTCTTCAATTTCACTTGGATTTTTGTAGCTATTTATGTTGTCTGTGTCTCTAATTTTAGCTTTATCAGTGACATTCGCTACATTGACACTATATGATTTTAATGTCTATAGATAAATATTTTGAAGAGCTCACATAGCTTTATGGTTTACATTCACAAACATTAATGTCATTACATATTCCTTCAGAAATTGGCTACTAACTTTCACTCTAGTAAGATTTCTTTTTTTCTTACTTGAAAAACATCTTAAATTGCTTAAAATAGAAATAGCATGTTCTAGGATATTTTGTTTGCAAAAGTTGATCTTTTTGGGGGGGCTTTTTTTTTTAACCTTTTTGTCAATTGGCTAATTTCTACTCAATCTCTTGGCTTAGCAGTCTAGATTTTATAATTCCACTATGTGCTTCCATCACAACTTGTTTTTCCTTTTACCTCAGAACTTATCACATTGTGTTTTACTTCCTTTTAAGTAAATCTTTTAGTTTGAAACCATTGTAGATTCATACACAAAGGTGAGAAATAAGGCAGAGATCCATGTACCTCTTACCAATTTCTGCCTATGGTAACATCTTGAAAAGACTATAGCCTAATATTAAAACCATGATGTTGGCATGGATAAAACCTACCAATCTTAGCCACATCTACCCAGATTTACTTTCACTCTGTGTGTGTGTGCATGTGTGCTTAGCTCCATGCAATTTCAGCATGTGTAGGTTGTGTGTCCACCACCACAGTCAAAATAGAGAACAGTTCCATTACCACAAGCTTTCCTCAGATTGCCACTTATAACCACATCCAATGGCTGATTTCCTCAGCCTCCAATCCTGCTCTGCATTTAACAACTAGTAACCACTAATCTGTTCTCCATTTCTTTTTTTTTTCATTTCAAGAATATAAATAGAATTATTTAGTATGTAACATTTTGGGACTGGCTTTTTCCACTTAGCGGTGAAATAAATCAAAGGAGGCCTAAATGGATGCAGAGACATACCCTATTCATGAATTAGAAAACTTAATATAGAAAAAAAGAAAATTCTTCTTAAATTGACATATAGAATGAATGGAATTTCTGGCATAATTCCAGGAAGATATTTGTAGACATAGACAGCCTTATTCTAAAATTTATATTAAAAGTTATGGGCCCTGGAATAGCAATGTTTTTCCATAGAAAAAATGTAGTGGGAAGAATCACTTGACCTAATACAAAGGTTTGCTATATAGCTCTGTTATCAAGACAGCATGATATTGGCAGAGGGATAGACATATAGACCAGTGGAACAGAATAGAGAACCAGAATAGATGTGTAAATATGTACAACTGATTTTTGATAAGGGTCAAAAGCAATTCAACAAATGATACTGCAGCAATCGAACATCCTATGACAGAAAAAAAAGCATTCTAAATTGCACACATAAAAAATTAAGTCAAAATGGATATTAACTTAAAGTCAAATACAAAACACAATGAAATTTTAGATAAAACATACCAGAAAATTTGAGGAATTGAGGTCTAGGAAAAGAGTTCTTAGACTTGATGCTGTAAGCATCTAAATTAATTAATTTTAATGGGTTGTAAGGTCTTTTTTTATTTGTTTGTTAGAGATACACTCTCACTAAATTTCCTGGACTGATGTCAAACTCCTGCCTTGGCCTTCCAAAATGCTGGGATCGCAGACCTGAGCCAGTGTGTCCGGGAAAGGATTGTGAGGGCTTGATAATAAGTAATGATAGTAAGCAACATATCTCATTCATCTTTGTAAAACAGATGCCTATAGTGCTTGCTCATTTCTAACCTTCTTAACTGGCTTTTGTTTCCAAACTGCAAATCAACTTTTCACTCTTTGGCAGCATACAGGCATATTTCATTATTATCATTATAATCATCATCATCATCATTATTCACAGTAATTTCCAAACTTAAAAAATCCTTGGGAACAAAGTATCACTCAGTCAGAAAATTGGGTTTTCCCCTCATCAACAATGGCCTGGGTAGTTTCCATGGACTTGGTGCTGTCACAGGCTCTGGTCTCCCTAGGGCAAGTCAACATTATTGGTTGGTAGCATTTTAAAACACAAAAAAAACATGCAGTTTTGGGGAGAAGACACAAACCTTGCTCCTGGGCCCAGCAGGAAACAATGAAAGGGCAATGTAAGCACAGCTCACTTCCCCTGGAAAAGAAGGAAACAAGCTGGTACACCCCAACACTTTGCCTTGAATATAATTCAACAATATTACCACGATCTCCTTCCAGCAGTCCTCATGTGGGGACTCCAAGATCTAGCACTTGCTGCTAAATTGTCACTGCCCAAGATGAGCTTCAACCCCTCAAGGAAGTCTTCCAACAAAAGTTTTGTTACACTGTCAATAATTCTGTCAAGTTGAGTGATGAATTACTCTACCTTGCCCTTCTAACTCTTATTTCCATACATCAAATATACTATTTTCTCCATTCTTTGCATATGCTATTGCTTCTCCCTGGAAATTTCAAATTTCAATCATCCCACATTTCTTTTCCAGCTATCCAAAGCTGTCATCTTTCATCATGCATTTTATGACTGCCTACTTCAAGATACCTTCTCTGAAGATTTCCAATTCAAATGTCCCTTCTGACATCCTATAACATGTAATATCTTACACATCATATGCTATTTTTATTGTGCTTACTTTTCTCTGTGTTAAACCTATTTTAATTTTTTGTTTGTGTGTTTTGTTTTTTGTTTTTTTGGAAACAGCGTTTCACTCTGTCAGCCAGGCTGGAGTGCAGGGGTGTGACCACAGCTCACCATAGCCTTGACCTCCTGGGTTCCAGCAATCCTCCTGCCTCAGCCTCCCAAGTAGCTGGGACCACAGGTGCACACCACCATACATGGCTTTTTTTTTTTTTTTGAGACAGAATCTCACTCTGCTGTCCAGGCTGGAGTGCAATGGTGCGGTGTCAGCTCACTGCAACCTTCACTTCCCAGGTTAAAATGATTCTCTTGCTTCAGCCCCCTGGTAGCTGGGATTATAGGGACGTGCCACCACGCCTGGCTAATTTTTGTATGTTTAGTAGAGACGGGGTTTCACCATGTTGGTCAGGCTGGTCTCGAACTCCTAACCTCCTGATCTGCCTGCCTCAGCCTCCCAAAGTGATGGGATTACAGGCGTGAGCCAACATGCCTGGCCTAACCTATCTTAATTGTTTAATAATCTCCGTGAGATTGGGCCTATTTGTAGATTTAATAAATATGAAATATTAAATTTTCTAATTGGATATTTCTGTGTGTGTGCATGTATACACTTACACATACACAAGTGCAGTTTTTTGAATTGACTTTTTATTTAATCAATTTTTATAAAAGTTCTTGGCAGTAACTTTGATTCACACAGCCAAATGTTTGGTTTTATTTAATATAATCATTGCTATATGCTGCTGAAACATAGTAGATTGTTGGGACAGATTATAAGTGTGTGTGGGGAGGTATGTGTAATGTGACTCTTTAGAAGTTTGACCCTAAAAAGCCTGGTAGAACTTGGGGTACCCTGAATACAGTGTTTTCAATATCTTGGATAAATCATGCAACGTGTGATTTAGCACTTCGCATGATTACTGTGATTCACATATATTTGAATTCACACTGATCCTCTGTGCTAAATTCAGTTAGATGCCAAGATTTAGAATTTGGGTGCATCCACAATATTTTTCTTTTTTCTGTTGATCTGCTTGTTGTGATTGGTGATTACCAGCAGCTGCCGTGCACACTTGCTGATAATAAGAGATGTTTAGTGTTCTATTTTCTAGTTTCTCTTGTTTCAAACGCTCCATGATAATCAGCTTATCTGCACTTGGCTTTGACAGGATAAGATTATCTTTACCCCTGTGAGTTTAGTTCTTCCATCATGGATATAAATCTTTATGGTTGGGCACACAGTGATGCTGACTGGAGAATAGGCAAGACTAGGCTTCATTCTGGCTCCAAAATGGGAATCAGCCCCTCTCTCTGGTAGAAAATATTTAGAGAGCTTGGTCATCAGACATGCTTGTCTGCATGTCCCCTCATTGTTGACTGGTTTCTGGAGACAGAGGACTGTTTCTTAATAGCACTTCTCAGAAGAAGGGCCAAACATCTAGAACTCTGCAAAGATAATGAAAAATCTCTCATATCTGCAGGTTAATGTGAATGTGAGGTTACATAGACATTCCGCAGACATTCTCCTTTCTTATTTGCATGGCTCAGTCACGATATAGGATCCAAGCTGGTCTATCTGGAAGCAGAGCCTAAAAATCCACATTCTCTGTTTCAGCTCATGTACCCATTGTGTATCTTTGTGCCAGAGTAGCTAATACCAAAGAACTAAGATAGAAGGAGAAAAACCCATTGATTGAGAGTGATGATCTTCATTCTTCTTAAGGACTATAGCTTCTTTAGCAAATCATTCAGTTAAACAGCATGAAAACATGGTTCCCTGCACTCACCTTTTAACAATTCATCTATTAAATTATATATCTATGTAACAAACATCTAGTCCGTAATATGAAATACATAAAACACTTCTAAAGCAATATTTTGTCAACTATACGTAAGTGACTTTTATTTCATTGGTTTCTGCTGAAAAAAGGTTGCTTGTAATTGAGTATATTTCAACTTGGGAATGATTTGTTAATTATTAGTTACTAAAATGTACTGCATATTAGTATCACTTAAGAGTCTTTTAATATTCCTGCTTCTCAGGTCACACACAATGCCAATTAAACCATATTCTCTGGGAATGGGGCCCAGGCATTGATGGTTCTTTGAAAGCACACAGAGGATTCTAATGAGCAGCCATGTGTGAGAATCAGTGATTAATCACTCTAAGTACTCATATCAGAATAGTCATCTCCTCTGGCTTACTGGGATAGGCAAAATTTCAAATTTGTTTGCTCATCTTTAGCACTTTAGCATATAGATAGATAGTTGGATCTAGATATGCACTCTTAGTACTGATTTGCTTCTACTTAGCCATTGTAAGCATTCCCATTTCTGTTAAACTCTAAAAATATATGAAGTATTTTTGCCTCAAGTATCCTATTTCTATGGCTTTAGACATCCCAACAAAATTCATGATGGTTTTCCTGTAAGCTTTAAGTGTTGGAGGCACTTTGTTCTGTTTGCTGCCCAATAAATCTCCTGGGCCTGAAAATGGCATCCAAATTACAATAATGGGAATGTGCACATGCCTTGTAACTGGGGTGGATCAGAGAGTAAAATATTAAATAATATATACAGTGAAAGCAGCTCCAGAGACATTTTCTGGAATCTGCTGTACGATATTCAAGTCTCAATATTTAGGTTTTTATAGCATCTTCGTACATGTTACTTCCTGCTTTTGTTCATTTCCTAGCATGCATTTCATGAATGAAGTATCCAGCAGGATGAAATAAAAATGATCATTTATCTCCCATTGTTTCTTATCATATTTGTAGATTAATAGCAATATGAATTCATGTTGTGAAGGCACATCCTAGTTTGGAGGGTTGATTTTCGATACATGTCTCTGAGATGTGAATATCAGTTATCACATAGAAAATATTGAAGAAAGTTCCTATTTCAATACTGCTTTCACCTTGTGGTTACTTATTATTGTTGCCATTATCGATTTTAGAAATTCCTAATAAGTAAATGCGCGTGAGAAGTCCAAACAGTAATGAAGTGTATTTACTCAGAAGAAAAGGCCTCTCTTTCTAAACTCCTTCAAAGTTTTAATCCCTTCTGAGACATAACCCCTGACAACAACAATCTGAATTCAGTGTGAGTTAAAAATATAACCACCCTTATAAATGCACACACCTATATGCATAAACAAACATACTTCTTTATGCATAGAATTGCATGAAAATATGTTTGCTTACAGAGATATGAGAAAAAAGTGTGTTTTATTTTTCTTTCTCTGTTTTCACAGTCACTCAATATAGCACAGAATGCCTCTGACACCAAATGTGTGAAGGTTTTCCCCACACAACAAGTAAGCAGTTCTGCAGTGGACACCAGCAGGCTGTCCTCTAATTCAATTCTATCCCAACACTATCTACCTGGAGGTAGTGTCAGATCCCAAAGGTTGAGGATTCAGTCTTGCAAGACTGGCCCCCACATCAGATGCTAGTCAAAAGCGTGGGTTATGATTTGTGCTTCTGACTGACCAGTTGTGAATCAGGATTCCTATGACCCTTTCCTTGGATTTGATTAATTTGCTAGAGCAGCTTGCAGAACTCAGGGAAACCCTATGTTTGCTGGCTTATTATAAGGGATATTACAAAGGATACAGATAAATGGCCAGTTGAAAAAGACGCATAGTGTTGGGTATATGGCAAACAGTGTGAAGTTTCCATGGCCTCTCAAGGCTTGCCATCCTCCAGGAACCTCCACCTATTCAGCTATCTAGAAGCTCCTAGAACACAGTTTAAAACAAAATTGTGGAAGCTTGAATAATTAAATCTTTGGCCACCAGTGATCAACTTAACCTTCGGCCGTCTTTCTTCTCCCTGGAAGTTAGGTGGGGTGGTGGAGGTGAAATTTCTGAACCTTTAATCCTACCTTGTTTTTTCCAGCCCCCAATCTCCATCCTGAAGCTATCTGGGAGCCCCCAGCCACCAGGGATTTTATTAGCATAAGAAAATGCTGTTATCTTTCTGAAGATTCCAAGAGTTTTAGGAACTGTATGCCAGGGAATAAGGACTATCACCAAATTTATATTTCACAAAATCAGTTTCTGTTTTAAATTGGATTGTTTTATAGGCATTGGTGTTCTGAAACTTGCTACTTTCTAACAGCAGCGAAGACATTTTCATATCAGTAATTATTATTTCTTTATACAGCATTTTATTTTTATTGAGGTATAGAGTTACAGTAAAATATACAGACCACAGTTTGATGAATGTCAAACCAACACTCCAATCAAGATAGAGAATATTTCCAGTGTTCTGATTTGCATGTTCATGCAACATGACTTTTAATGACAACACCATATCGATTTGTATGAATATATTATACTTTTTTATTGGTGTTAACTGAAAAATCACAAGCTTTATAAACTTAGAAAGCAGAGCTTTATTTCTTATGAAGTGTTACAATCTGCAGCCTCTAGCTAAAACTAAAAGCAGGTACTTCAGAGAAAAAAGGAGAATCTGAGATCTATGCCCAATGAGATTAGATACACATACCTATTCATTTATGAGGTAGTCTTAATGTATGCATACTGAATAAACATGTATGTTACATATGACCCAGGTTTTCTTTGGGGTGGAGATATAAGATTTAAATGCATTACAATTAGGCCTTATACATCTAAGGTAAAGTAGAGACTGGAAGTCACTCAGTGCACAGCCCCTGTAAACTGGACAAAACTAGTCCATGGTTGGTGGTCCCTTATCAGTCAAAAGTTGCTTAAATCAGTCTTTTGTCCAGTCAAAGCTGTAGTTATGGTCTGTAGAAGAGGGGATCTAGTTAGTCAGTGTCTGGTTGTCAGTGAGCTGCAATTGCTTTAATATTGCTTATCTGGAGGCTAGTGCTTATTTGGCTGCTAGAGAAAAAGAAAAGATCTTGTGGCAGTTAGAACAAGAGTTTATTCTTTAAGTGTAGGGGTGCATAACTAAAACTTTGGCAAATATGACCTTAGGTCTTTATAATTTGGTGCCTTATTGCCACAACGAGTCTGTTCTGTCAGTCTTATGTTCCCTATTTTAAGGTTAATGCTGATCAGTTTTGTATAAGTCACAAACTGGAGGGGTTATAACAAGGCATGTCCAACCTCCCATCCCGTCATGGCTGAGAACTCAGGGTTTAAAGTTTCCCTGGGGTCCCCTTGGCCAAGACGACATCTATTCAGTTTGTTGGGGAGCTTAGGATTTTATTTTTATTTCTCAATTTCTCAGTGCCTTATTGATAAGCATTTTTACTGTTTCTATTTTCTCCATTCTAAAAATTAAAATCAATATCCATGTCATTTATACCTGTGCACATGTCCAGGTGCTTCTTCAGAGTAGATACCCAGAAGTACAAAATGGTCATGCAAAAACACTTGTGCAATTATTCTTCTAATAATACTTTTAAATGTATCACTTTGGCTGACTGGCCAATTTTCCTTCTTGTTATGAGAACAGGGAGCCAGATGTAAAGCCCCATAATGACCAAACACAGAACAGCTCTACTTGGGGTATGAACATTGTAGTATGTTTCAATCTTAAGTGGAGCTGAATTCTTTCTTCTTATTACTCCTCTGTATTTATTGTGAAAATCTAGTTTTATATTAAGCTTTGCTGCTCTGTTTCTCTCTCTGATCCCAATAACTGTGAAAGAAGTTCCCAAGTACCCACTGCTTTGATTTTAGGAGTTTATCTAGAGGAAATCATAGCTATCCACCCACTCCTATAGCCATGAGTGGTTGATTTATTTCTCAAGCAGTTCTTCAATTAAGTACTGATATAGTCTTGCTACAGCTCACTCTTTGTTGATTCTAAACTTGGAGTTTCTCAGCAGCTTATATGGCAAAGTCTGTTCTCACCTATGCAACAGTTTTATTTTATGCCTCTTTTTGCTTGTTGTTTCAATTTTTTTCCCCAAATATGATCTCATCTGTTTTTTATCTTCTAGAAAGTACACATTTGTATCAGTATTTGTTAACTTTATTATTTCCTGTTTTATTGCTATTATTTATTTTAAAATAAATGTATTTTCTGCTAATTCAATGACATTAAGTTGAAATTAGATGGGAAGAAGAGATAAATGTGTGTGCTCAGTCTGCCACTTGGAAGTAGAATCCGAACCTGCTTCCGAAAAATACAACTTAGTTCACATGGTTTCAATGACTGTGGCAACCCATAATATGTAAGCAATATCTCCTCACATTTTTATTCTATTTCTGAATCTAATAGTAAATCGTTATACTATGTTGTTTTTTATTCTTTATTTTTAATACACACAAAAGAGGCAAGAGTTTAAAGAAAATTCTCAACATTATTGTATTTAAAATACCTGCTAATAGTTTAAACTTCATATCTGAGCATTTTTAGTCATTTGTATGTGTATATGCATTAATGTTGTATGAAGATATCTTTTTAAGAGTTCAGAGGCAGTTTCAACTTGAGATAGCACTTGACTCAGGGTTTTTGATGTGTATTTGATAATGGATGGTTGATTCCATGAACAGATTATGAGAACACACACTGCCTTCACTCCTCTTCTGAGATGCTTGTAGCTATCTTTCCTGAATAAAAAAATAGCTTCTAGACCCTGGGACATATCGATAGGCACCAAGACACTTTGATCCTAATTCCAGTTCAAGCAAAGAGAAGAAATTGCTGACTTACTTGGATACCATGAAAGCAGGCTTAAATGAGTTATAAGACGTTACACTAAACAAACAAGTAACAATTGAATTAAGAGAAAAATAATAGAATTTACTTCATAGAAAGGCTTATTTCCAATGTTTAAATTTTATCACAAGCTAAATGATGTTAGAACTCTTTTTGCAGGAAACTGGACCTTTATAAACTAACTTTTTGACAGGAGATCCCTATCAAGATTTTTTGTGAACTTTTTTATTTTGGTTCATCCATACAAAAAGAAAGAGAGTGAAACAGGAAGTAATTTGCCTCAGCTTATATAGTGAAAACACTTAGGACTCCTTCATATAGAGAGCTCTAGACCAAAGGCTGCCAGAGACCTTGACCTTGAATGTCCACGGCATAATGTATACTGCTTGATAAATCAGAGCTCCTACGAATATCTTGGGAAATTTTTGTAACATTAGAATTGTGACCAGTATTAATAATCTTCCAATTAGGTACAAAGAAATTTTAATAACATACAGTGCTGTGTCTTATTAATAGGTTTTACATTTTTTAAAATGTTTAAAATTTTATGAGATAAACTTTTGAAAACTTGCTTCAGAAGAAAGCACTAAAGTCTAGCATAATTACATAAAACATTTTGAAGTAGAAAAGAGAAAATTTCAGCTTCAAATTAGATTATTTTCACTTGGAATCAGTATTTTAAGGTTTATTGAGAAGTAGTATAAGAATTTGATTTCGTATTTGAAATATTGAGAGTAGTAAGGCACTTCAACCAAAAAGGGGTGCTTTAAAGGAATTCTTCATAAAAATAAAAGATTTTATAGTTATGAATTCTATCACTAGTACTTAGAGTTTTTCTTGCACAAATTCAAAATATTTCTAGCTGTGAAGCAGAAATCAACATATAATTAATTTTTGATCTTATCAAAGCAGTTTAATCAATAAGTAAGTAAATCATATTAAAGTCTACAAAGCTGTGTTTACCTGCACAACAAAAAGAATGTTTCATAAGTGTTGAATGAAAATTACAAGATTCTTTATGAGTCAGGGTGAGCTAAGCTGCCATAACAAAAATACAGATATAACATACATTTAGCAAGATGTTAGGATGAAAAAAATATGTACGTGTATTTTTATATTTTTATCAAAATGTCAAGACTTGAGATATATATATATTTCTTAATTAAGAGAGAATCCCTCTATCCAGGGAAGATATTATAGGTCAATGAGAAAAGATGCATTTATGTATACTTGTGGGGTAAGAGTGAAGAGAGGGTTTCCAGATTCAAATAGTTACGTGGAGTCTCAGACTAACAATAATTCTTCATCTTCAACACTGGGCTTCCAAGATCATGTGGGCTTTCACTATTCAAGGCAAGAAGAATGGTGAAAGAACATGGAAGAGTGCACATATATCACCTAAAATAATACATCTGTATGTGAAATGTTTTAGGTAAATTAAAAATAATTAAATAAGAATGAATATAGGTGAGATAAAGTTTTAGGAGAAATATTTCAAAAAGATAGTAATTGTATGAATGTTAAGAAATTTAACTTTTAAGTAAAAAACAACTTGCTTTTCCAGCTTTATGAGCAACACTTTAAAACATTAAGAGTTCTCTTTTTGGAAGATTAGGTTGACATATTAAACAGTTTAGAATTCCCAGTTATTTAAATTAATTTTTAATAGGATTATCGTAACTTTATTACATTATAACTGAGCAAACATGCACATTCCCCAAGAACTCATATATTAACAGAGCATGCAGCTGTCAAGTATTTTTGAGAAGGCAATCAAAATAACTGTGAAACTATTTTTTATGGATGACATAATCCAAATGCAGAAATGCATTAGAACATCCTCTGCATATTCCATGGCTTAATGACCAATCTCATCTTCATTCAGCATTTTTCATCTACTTGTGCTTAAAAGGATTGAAGTAATTCTAAAACCAGCTTTCATACAAACACAATATATTTCTCCAAATTATGAGAGCTGTCAGAATGTAAATGTAGTATATTACCTGAGCAAAACATAAGCCTCTTAACTCTCATGTCTTTTCACAGCTTTGCCTTTGAAAAGTATTACCAATTGCAAATCAGTCAAATGTTAGAAATCTTTCAAATAGTGGAAGTATACAAAATGCAGCAACTATTAAAATTAGTTAAGTACAGCAAAGCTTCATGATAAACAAAATGAGACATCTTTTCTTATAAATACATTCACTGGATGCAGATAATGTCCTGAAGTTCTTTATTTGACCCTCTCTATTTGAGATAAGGAATATAATTGACTTGGATACCGAAGGATCGAATGTTACCATGTCAAGTTGAAAATGATTAAGTGATTTTTAATCCAGTAATTAGAGCCTAATATAACACAGAAAATTTTTATTGAACTACAATACCTCAATTTTATTTTTTCATTTATTGGTAAGTAACTTCCTTTGGTGACAATGTATACTTTGCTCGATAGATCGGATTTTGAAACGTGTCATGTTTCATAAGCAAATATCTCATAATTTACCTGGGGCTATTATAAATATTGAGTCATTTTCAATAGTCATAATTTTTTATTAATTGCTTTGTGTATGTCTTTCAACTAGTAACCTCTATGTTTAGTACAGACATCTTTCACTGTTGTATTCTTAGCATATAAAACAATACTGAGCATGAACTAATGGCTCAATAAGTACTTTTAAATAAATGAGTTCATGACTTTGAGTAAACCATGTAATAATGCTAATATTAATATGCTATATGTCACAAATATTAATAAAATATACTATTACTCTAAAACCTTTTCATATAAGATCTCCAAAAGATTTAAAATAAGCAAATCTACTTTTGCATTAGAGGCTTTCTTGTTACTTTAAACATAGTCATTCCAGTTTTCTTAAATTGCCAACCAAGCCTAATTTTTAACCAATTATCATAGGGTATTTATATACTAAATTAAGTGAGGGGGTGAAACGTTACATCTCAGTTTCAGGATTTGAGTTTTCTTCTTTTCAAAACAGTCCCTATCCATTCCGCAAAACATTTACTACTTCTTTCACTAAGGTATTGAACTGAACATAGTAAACTTAGCAACCTACACCCTTCTGATTAGTTCAAAATGGGTTTCCATCATTATTTCCCCTGTTCTACGTTCTATTCAATTCCAGTATTGTGATAATGGTGTTCTCTCTTACAGAACTATTGTGCTACTTAATTGATGTTTGTTATATACTTGGAGATCTTTGGATGGTAGATGATATTCTGGTGCCAAGTACATTATTATTTCATTAAAATTAATGCCTAGATGAAACGCATTGCAGAAGGTAATGGCCTGAAAAGTGTTTTCTATTACCAAGTGGAAAGAATATATTTGTTTGGCAGCTTTCTAGGTATAGTCTAAGCAGGTGGCCACCAGCAAACTGATACCTAGAAGAGAAATATTTCATTCACACTATTTAGATTTTAATTGAATTATTTACAAAGAATATAAATTCTGAGCTATTTTTGCTAAGCGGATCAATTACTTTATACAAGGACAAATGAAAACCTACAAGGAAAAATATAAAGCTTCAGATTAGATTTACAAGAAAATGCTTACTTTAAAGACGCAGTTTAGTGTAGTGAAAGACCATGAGCTTGTAGTCAAATAAGTTGGGCTTGAATCCAGGGCCCATCAGTGTTGCAGTTCCATGACACACAGACTAGATCTGTCTTGTTCACTGTTGTATTCTTGGCATATAAAACAATATTGAGCATGAACTAATGGCTCAATAAGTACTTTTAAATAAATAAATGAGTTCATAACCTTGAGCAAACCATGTAATAATGCTAATATTAATATGCTATATGTAACAAATATTAATAAAATATACTGTTACTCTAAAACTTTTTGATATAAGATCTCCAAAAGATTTAAAATAAGCAAATCTACTGACCTAGATGAGGTTGCTTTTTGCTTTGATTCTCTCCTTTTAGCTTTTGAGGTTTTTTTTTTTTAATTGTTTAGTTTGTAGAGACTGGATCTATGTTGCACAGGTTAGTCTCAAACTCCTGGGCACAAGCAATCCTCCCACCTCAGCCTCCCAAAATGCAGGGATTACAAGTGTGACCCACCATGCTAGGTCTCTCCTTTTAGTTTTAATTGAAGTTCAGAACAACCTATATCATGTTTCTAACACAACATTAAAAACATGAAAGTGCACAGATTACTTTATAAAATGTTAATTATGAAATTATGAGACCCAATAATATTCATATTATAAAATGTTTAAAATATAGCAAAAGATAAAGAACGCATTTTAAGATAAACTCTAACCAATACCACTACTTGAAGATAATAGTAATTGGCCTCTTAAATATATTTCTTTATTGTGGTATACACACGTACACAAACACATGCACATACACATAGTCATACATGTATGCTGTGTTTTTACTTCATATTGTGAAACACCCAATATTCTTCAAAACACTATTTAGAGAGCTGCTAAACAGACTTTTTATTACTATTAATTTAAAAATTAACAATTAACTGAATTAAACTGTCCAATATTTGATTAAAATAAAAAATAACAAAGTGAAGAAATGCATGTTTGAAAAATTCACATAGATTTTTATTTCCTTAACATATGTCATTTAATGAGGAATTATTGTTTAAAGAATATTAATAAAAATGTGAGGCTCTTGATTTAAATTATTAAATAACTCTAAAGATTGTAAGAATTACACTGCCACTAGCAGTCCATTTGTACATATGCTTACTGCTTATTTATGATTTTTTTTTCCTTTTCTTTTTTATCTTTTGGGTATCTGTTGTGGGAAGTCAGGGACCCCAGATGGAGGGACAGAGTGAAGCTGCAGCAGAAGAACATAAATTGTGAAGATTTCATGGACATTTATCAGTTCCCAAAATTAATACTTTTATAATTTCTTATGCCTGTCTTTACTGCAATCTCTGAACATAAATTGTGAAGGTTTCATGGACATTTATCACTTCCCTAATAATACTCTTATAATTTCTTATGTCTGATTTTACTTTAATATCTTAATCCCGTTATCTTTGTAAGCTGAGAATGTATGTCACCTCAGGATCAGTATTGTACAAATTGATTGTAAAACGTGTGTTTGAACAATATGAAATCAGTGCACCTTAAAAAGGAATAGAATAACAGTGATTTTCAGAGAACAAGGGAAGATAACCATAAGGTCTGACTGTCTGTGGGTTGGGCAGAATAGAGCCATATTTTTCTTCTTGCAGAGAGCCTATAAACGGACGTGTGAGTAGGAGAGATATCACTGAATTCTTTTCCCAGCAAGGAATATTAATAATTAATACCCCAGGGAAGGAATGCATTACTTGGGGGAGGTCCATAAACGGCCGCTCTGGGAGTGTCTGTCTTACGTGGTTGAGATAAGGCCTGAAATACGCCCTGGTCTCCTGCAGTACCCTCAGGCTTACTAGGATTGGGAAATTCCAGCCTGCTAAATTCTAGTCAGACCGGTTCTCATCAGAACTGTTTCCTGTTAAGATGTTTATCAAGACAATAGATGCACAGCAGGACATAGAACCTCATCAGTAATTCTAATTTTGCCTCCACCTTGTGATCTTTCTTGCCCTTGGAAGCATGTGATCTTTGTGACCTACTCCCTGCTCGTACACCCTCTGCCCTTTTAAAATCCCTAATAAAAACTTGCTGGTTTCGTGGCTCAGGGTCGTCATCACGGTCCTACCAATATGTGATGTCACCCCTGGAGGCCCAGCTGTAGAATTTCTCTCTTTGTACTCTTTCTCTGTATTTCTCAGACCGGCCAACACTTAGGGAAAATAGAAAGGACCTAAGTTAAAATATTGGGGGCTGGTTCCCCCAATTGTATGTAGTAGGCATATATATTTATGGGGTAAAACTAAGCATATTTTTAATGCATGGAATAAAACTAGAAATTAATAATAAGAAATTTTGGAAAGTATAAAAATACATGGAAATCATTTATTCAAAAATTATGTTTTATTTGCATAAATTTAAGGGATACAGGTGCAGTTTTTTTGCATGGATATATTGCATAATGGTCAAGACTTGGATTTTAGTGTAGCCACATCCAAATAACATACATTGTACCCATTAAGTAATGTCTCATTCCTCACCTCATTTCCATCCTCCCACCATTCTGAGTCTTCAGTGTTTATTATTCCACATTCTATGTTCATATATACACATTATTTAGCTCCCATTCGTAAATGAGACCATATGGTATTGGACTTTCTGTTTCTGAGTTTTCTCACTTAAGGGCCTCCAGTTCACCCATGCTGCTGCAGAAGACACAATTGCCTTCTTTTTAAAGGCTAAATGGTATTCCATTGTGTGTATATACATATATATACATGGGGACTAGCAGTAATGCACGAAGTACATAAAAGCACCTATGTAATAGTCCTAATTGATTAGTACTGACATGGTAGTCAAAGTATGTGCTGAGAAAGAATTCATACATAGTTAAGAGATCTATATACATGCATATATATGAGAAATTTTCTTTATCCAGTCACCTGTTGATAGACACTTAGGTTGATTCTATATCTTTGCTGTTATGAATAATGCTGTAATAAATATATGTGTGCAGGTATTTTTCTGACATAATGGTTTCTCTTTCCTTTGGACAGATATCCAGAAGTGGGATTACTGGATTGAATGGTGGTTCTATTGTTAGTTCTTTGAGAAATTTCCCTAGTATTTTCCATAGAGGTTGTACTAATTTACATTCCCATTAACAGTGTATAAGCATTTCTTTTTCTCCACATCCTTGCCAACATCTGTTATTTTTTGACTTGTAATAATAGTCATTCTGACTATTATCATCATGAGATGATATCTCATGATGGTTCTTATTCATATTTCTCTAATAATTATCTACAGCATTTTTCATATGCTTGTTGGTTATTTGTATGTCTTTTGAAAAATGCCTATTCATGTTTTTTGCCCACTTTTTAATGGGGTTATTTGTGTTTTTAATGTTATTGTTTGATATCCTTGTATATTATATTCTGAATATTATTCCCCTGTAAGATGAATAGTTTACAAATATTTTCTCCCATTCTGCAGGTCTTCTCTTTACTCTGTTGATTATTTATTTTGCTGTAAAGAAGCTTTTTAGTTTAAGTAAGTCCTATTTGTCTATTTTTGTTTTTGTTTCTTTGCTTTGAGATCCTAGTCACAAATTATTTGCCTAGACCAATGTCCAGAAGCATTTTCTCTAGATTTTCTTTTAGTATTTTCATAGTTCTCGGTCTATTGTGACATATGTATCCATATTTTTACTCATTTTCTAGTGTTGTACTTGATGGTTTTCATTTGGTTCATAATCAATTAAATGAAAATATATAGTAGAAGCTTTTCATGTAACAATAACATCAATTATTTTGTCTGCTATATATGTTCCCATATGGAACAAAGGCTTTTAGGCAGAAACATGCCTGGTGTGTTGGAGAGACAAAACTGTGATGACTTGTGTGGTAATAAATGAAGAAGATGTTATTAAGAGTTGATGTCTGTGGTGGGGCATTGACAGCCTTATAGACTTTTCAAGGTAAAGAAAGACCATTCACATGAACTCAGAGTAAAATGGGGAGATTTAGAGGCTTTAGAGAGGAGTCACAAAAATCAGGAAAAGTTAAAGAACATGAATGAAGGCAAAGAGCACAACCAACAGTGACAAATGGTATTATTGCGTCAAATATGATGATGATTGAAAAACACTGAAGTCATGGACATTGTGTCTGTGGGGCAAAAGTCTAAGTGGGTTGGCTTAAGAGAGGATGAGAGGAGAGCGGGTGAGGATAGAAAAGTCATTCAAAGGTTTTTGCTACAACATGGGAGCAAGACAATGCAGAAAACAGGTTCAAGATAAATTTTATATTTTATTTTATATATAGAATAGGAAAAATACAGCACACATCAAAGCAAATGAAAATGATCCAGTAGAGAAAATAGGATGTATAGATGAAAGAGGTGTTAAAGCAAACTAAATATGGCCTGAGAATGACTCCCTACTAACATATTTGAGTACTTGTGGATGAACTGTAATCCAGCTTAATAGTCAGACAAAATTGAAAACCTAACTTAATATTATGAACTGTAACAATAGCTGAGTGTTGGCTAATCACAGTGCCCATACTTTGACTACTTATAGACTGCGGACTGTTCAGACTGTGTTCAAATAAGGCAAACACCGAGCTGTAATCAATCTTGCTGTTTCTGTACCTCACTTCTGATTCCTATATGTCACTTTACCTTCTTAGTCTATAAATTTGTTCTGACTACAAGGCACCCCTGTAGTCTCTGTGAATCTGCTGTGATTCTGAGGGCTGCCTGGTTTGCAAATCCTTCATTGCTAAATTAAATTATTTTAAATTTACTTGGCTAAAATTTTTCTTTTATCAGATGGTTTCAGAAGTAGGATCCAAAGTGGAGCTTCTAGCAACCCCCAGGAGTCCTCAGTGAACATGCAAGGTACCTGCAGGATCCACTTGTGTCCACTGATCTCTGAGTGGCTGGGGATTGTGGGAAAGCTCCCTCTCGGATTTTGGAGCTCCAGGGATTTATGTTTTGAGCCCTTTGAGTTTCTTTGAGCAAATTTCTGACCCAAACTGGGTTTGGAGTCATGATAGAAACTGGACTGGGTCTAGGAATGGATTTGATTAACTGGCTTGGATCCAGTTAGGGGCCTCTTACATCTGAATGGGTCAGAAAGGAACTGGTAGTAAGCAGTAATATTGCAGAGGTTATAAAATATGGCTTTTTAAAATTCACAGAGATTTTGTGTTCTACCCCTTTGTTTCATTTTCCTTGTGCACTTAGGTAGGAAACATCATTGGCTAAGTTAATCAATATAACCTGAGAGTAAAGCCAATAATTTAGGTAAAAATGGAATCTTTAATTGCTGGAAAACTGAGTTCCTTCTGGCTTATACATTAGGCCTGGGAGGCAGCTAAGTCTTGCAGAAATGGTGAGATCTTACTAAAAATAACTTACAGTGGAACGTTCCGAATGAATAACAATGCATTGAAGTACATTTAAAAATGAGGGCTGTTGGTAAACCCGCTTTTGGCTAAGAATGGATTTGGCACTACGTGATGTCAACTGCTATTCTCTTTGGAATAATATGCCTTGCATCCTTTGCTGATGGCTGTGGGTGACAAAATTAGGCATGTACAAGTTTGTGGGACATGGGGAGTGTTTTCCTTCCCCCTCAAAAAAGGGAAACTTGAGAGCTGATGGGACTGTTGGGAAAAGATTCCTTCATGACAGCAGCCACAGCTGCCTGAACTTTTCAGTGTCACTGCAATGGATAGGTCTTTCTCTGGCCTCCCATGCTTTTATCTCTCCTTTCCATTTTTTATCTTTTCTGTTACTCAAGGCAACCACCTTGATCAGAGACCACATACTGAAACTTCTAGTCGAAGGTTGGATTAAAGATGATGGGGCCCATCTGAGGGCAAATTTAAGCTTTGCCAGCTTGGTTTTGGGTGCTAAGCAAAGTGGCTAATGTCTAAGCTTTATTACATGTATTTTGCTCTTGCCAGAACGTAAAAAGGTAATGTTCCTTTATAAGGCAGCTTGGCCCCCAGCGCGATGGTGTGGCAAGCTGAGTCACTGAGGTCACTCAGGGAAAGGGAACCCAGGAGCCTGGCATGCTGGCAAAAGGGTAAGAATTTCTTACCAGTCAGATTACTGGCTTTGGTCTCTCTGTGCAAACGGTTGAATGAATGGTAAAAATGACTGTTTGTCTCTTCTGTAAAGTTCTGATTAATGCCAAAAAGAATTCTGAGGCCAGTATGAAACTGATGTATTTGTGCTGTGAATTCATTTTTCTGTGTTGAGGGGTACTTTAGGAAAAAACATGAACTTAGGACCCCATAAGCTTGCTGCTCAAGACGGCCCAATAAGCTGGTCAATAACAAACTTTGCTTCAGGTCCCTGAAACAAGCAAACACAAAAAACTGGATGGGGTCTCCATCTTGTTTTATGTCCCTTGGAGCTTGACCTTGTAACCACGTGGCAGTTCTTTTGGTCTCCGCCTTTCAGGGAGCAGGAATTTTAGCGTTTATGTAATAGCTATAAAAATTATCTTGAGTAGTTAAAATCCTTTTTAACCTCAAAATTAAGTACTCTAGACTCCTTCTGAGAAGGGTAGTAGAGATTGCCCCATGCTACAACTCAATAGCTAAGGTTTCTGCCTTTTCACACTGGTAGTCTGAGTTCAATTCCCTGCTTAGGAAGTAAGTCCTTTCTGGTTTAATATCTGCATGTCCTTGTCTAGTCTCTTTTCCTCCACAGGCTATCTTAAATTTTTCTTTCTCTGAACACCTGGAAGTTACCTTTGGTAAAAGTTCAATAGCCAGAAATATCAGCCATTTGGCCTGGCTAAAATTGTCTATAATTTTTTTCTGACCATGAGGCACTCCTGGAGTCTCTGTGAATCTGCTGTGATTCTGGGGGCTGCCCAATTCAAGAATCCTTTATTGCTCCATTAAACTCTTTTAAATTTAATTTGGCTAAAGTTTTTCTTTTATCACAGGGAAGAATTACTAGAGCAAGTTCTTTGGTGGAAAGGAGGGGCAAAATTTAGTGCACAAGCGGGAAGTTTGGTTTTACATAGGAACAAGAAAAAATTGATCTTTAAGGCATAAAATCAGGTGAAGATGCTGTAGGTGTTTACAAATAGTGATACGAGTATATGAAAATTGTGTTCTCACAGTATCTTGTTTTCATTTCAGCTTGCTTGTATGTTTTCTTGACTAAACATTTTAAATTTTAATGTCAGTTTCACCAGTCTGATTTTTATAGGCTTTGTAGTTTTTACATCTTTCATTAAAAAGTCATCCCTTACTTGTTATGTGACTAAAGTTTTCCTGTACTATTTTATTCTATAAGTAAGTTTTGCTTTTTACATTTAGTCCTTTAATCTACCTGGATTATATTTTTTGAGTAAAAATTTTAAAAAGTAGAGGAAATACAGTGTTTTAATTTCAATTTCAAAAATTAAAAAACTAATTGGGGATAATTAACATACTAATAATTTGTACCATAAAAATAAATTTAAGTATATCTTTCCATTTGTTTTTTGAGTTTAATATCATTTAATACTATTTATTATGATTTACTTTTTTAATAAAGTCCTGTAAATATTTCATTAGAGTTATTTTAGGTACTTATTGTATTGTTAATACTGTAAATGGTATACATTAATATTTTGTATTATATTGTTAATACTGTAAATGGTATACATTATTTAAAACTATTTAAATATCTGATTAAATGTACCAACCTAGAAAGAGTACAATTAAGAAATATCCATATATTTATCCAAACACTGTCCTTAAACTGTTTAATTTCCTTTTTTCTTCCTCCCTGAATGACTCCTAATACAGAAGCCATCACTTTCAGCTGCAGAAACAAATTTTATATCAGGAATTATGTGTTGCTTTCAGATATTAAAATATGAGTACAGTATAGTTCAATTTAAAATTTAAATCTCACTTTTAGTTCATGGATTTTGTCTTTCCTTAGCTCAAGACTTACTTATGCCTTGGAGACCTGCACCAAGAGAACATTCTTTCACTGTTACTTCCTCATTCATTATTTTCCTAAACTCTTCAACTTCTGGGTTTTTCTTTCTTCTCAAACGTGCGGGTGATGTCAAAGCAAAAATTGAACCAGACTTGAACACAGAGTTGATGCATAAGAGTCCAATTATTAATTCAAGAGGCAGTCCATTTCATTTCTTACAGGTATCTATAAAAACTGACTTATCAAGAACCAAAACCTGCTGCTTGTCACTCTTCAGTGCTTGGGGTGAGGGTGGGAGGATGTAGACAATTTTATTATCTCTATTATTTACATAATTATTTGATTTATTTTAATCTCTGTCTCTCCCACTAGACTAAAATTTCCACAAGAGTATGGATTTTATTTTGGTGATTGCTATTTTCAAAGCATTTAGAACTGATCTTTCCTAATAAAAAGTGTTTCATAAATATGGGGTGAGTGAATGAACAATTAAAGTATAATAGATATATAATAGAGTGTGCTATTGATGAACCAGAACATTTGCTAGGGCCACCTGAGTTTATGGGTGCCTACAAACAGTTTCCACCATTCTTAGCTCAAAGTTCTGCATCTGTCTCCATTTTCTGCCTAAGATATATATATATATATATACACACACACACATATACACACACATATATATACACACACATATATACACACACATATACACACATATATATATACACACACACATATATATATATTTGAGACAGAGCCTCTCTCTATCGCCCAGGATGGTGTGCAATGGCATGATCTCGGCTCACTGCAACCTCCACCTCCTGGGTTCAAGCAATTCTCCTGCCTCAGCCTCTGGAGTAGCTGGGATTGCAGGTGCCTGACACAATGTATGGTTAATTTTTTTTTTTTTTTTTTTTTGTATTTTTAGCAGAGATGGGGTTTTACCATGTTGGACAGGCTGGTCTTGAACTCCTGACCTCTGGTCATCTGCCTGCCTCGACCTCCCAAAGTGCTGGGATTACAGGCATGAGCCACTGCGCCCAGCCCCTTTTCTGCATAAGATCTTTGCCCAGTGCCAAGTGAGCTTACTCCCTATTGCCAGATGCAATGGCTGTAGTGTCATGGAGTTGCCACCCACGGGGAGTGACCCTCAACAATTCACTAAGAGAGTTAGCAGAAAAACCTGACCTCTGATAAAACTATCCTGGGGTCTGTTCCATGATATTTCCAGAGGGCACCAAGATCCCAGCAGGATTTAGCTTCAGCTGACTTCAGGAGCAATCAGTTCATTCATACATTATTTATCAGCTTTTCTTTGTCCCACTTTTCCCACTTCCTTACTTGTGCTTCTTAGTACTACACTTGGGGGAACCCAAACTATGGACACATAAGCCATCAGTGATGATAGTTCCTCTGGGGAATTCTTATTATTACATCAAGTTGAAGTTAATGAGCAATTGCTTAAGAATTAACTTTGCTTTTATATTGTTATATGCCTGGATGAGAAAATAAAAATTGGAGTCAGCAAAATTACACACTAAAATGACTTTATTTGATCTATATTTAAATGAAAGTGAAAATAAATTTCAAATTCATTTTGTACAGAAATATGTATTTATTCTTATGCTTTTATGTCAATGCCTATGACTCTGCTCCTTGTAGTTGTCCTTCGAGGCTTAAATTGGAAAATAGAATTCACTATATGCATAATATACTAGATAGATTATTTCATATTAGATAATGGTCTTCTCTGTAGCTTAAATAGTCACTATAGTTTTGAAAAATGATACAGTATCTTATTACATCTCAAGATAAATATTTAAGACATAGAAAAGTGAAATCTTTAATCTTTTATAATTTCTAGCAAAATGAATTTTCAGGCTTTGTGTATAAAGCTCTCAAATATGTTAAATATCATTTGTTTTCCAGTGCATTTTCAACTACATTTTATTTTTGAAGGACCTCCTCATGAAAAGATAAAGTAAAAATGAAGATGAAGATTGGAATAATGCATTTTATCTTTAAATGAATTATTTCAAAACTGACTTATGTTTTTACATACACATATCTTAGCAGTGGTCTTTTTCATATTGGTACCTGGGGTGGGGGAACGGAGGCATGAGTTGTGCAAAATAATGTAAGATGAGATCTATCCTTCCCATGATCAACAAGGTATTATTGACTAACCCACGTGATGAAAAAGTGAATAGAGATTTCACATTAGACGACAGGATTCTGTTCTAATCTCTATGCATGTGCTGTTTAGGAATGTAATATAAAAATTACTATGCCTTGGCTTTGTGAAAGAAAAATAAATCTTGGGGCCTCAAAATCACTAAGCTAAAAGGGAAAGTCAAGCTTGCAACTGCTTAGGGCAAACCTGCCTCCCATTTTATTCAAAGTCATCCCTCTGCTCACTGAGATAAATGCATTATCTAATTGCCTACTTTGGAAAGGCTAGTCAGAAACTCAAAAGAATGTAACTGTCTCTCACCTACCTGTGATCTGGATGTCCCTTCCCTGCTTTGAGTTGTTGCGCTTTTCTGGACAGAACCAATGTACATCTTACATATATTGATTGATGTCTCATGTCTCCCTAAAGTGTATAAGACCAAGCTGTGCCCTGACCACCTTGGGCACATGTGGTCAGGACCTCTTGAGTCTGTGTCATGGGCACACGTCCTCAACCTTGAAAAAATAAACTTTCTAAATTAACTGAGACCTGTCTCAGATATTCAGGCTTCACGGGTTCACTGATGCTAACAGAAAAGCCCCATAATTTAGTGCTTAAAAGAACAGAGATATTTATTTCACTTTCATGTAATAGTTGTAGGTTAATAGTTAATGTTTACAGGACAACCCTGTTCTATATGGACATTCAAATACTTAGATTTCCTCCATCATGTTTCAGTCACAGCCCATAAAGCATTCTTATTGTTTCAGCAATCAAAGCTGAATCACTTCTGTGTTCTAACTATTCTATCATTAGAAAGTGTAAGGCTACCATTTTCAGGAATAAACACAGAAATGGGAAATATTACTTCCGCTCACATTTTACTGACAATCACTTTGTCATATGGAGACATTGTGATACAACAGAAGTTGGAAATATAATCTAGCCATGTTAGCATAAGAAAGAGAAGATGCATTTTGGAGGACCACTGGCTATTCCCTAAGCAAATGGTTAAGACTTAGTAAAAGGTACAAAAACATTTGATGTAATTTTAAAATTATTAAGATTGGCATAAGTTTAAAAGTTTAAAATATATTTGAATACTACATATATATATACACATATATACATATATACATAGTCTTCATCCTATTGTGCTTGCTTAATACGTGTTTTGAACAAAGATTTTAATTTCTAATATATACATCAAATTTAGTTTATAACGTACTTTAATAAAATATTGATGTAAAGCAATTAATAACCTGTTGCTATAGTTTGAAAGTGTTTTTTCCAAAATTCAGGTATTGAAACATAATGGTCAATGTGATATTATTAAGAAGTGGGCTTTTAAGAAGTGATTAAGTCATGAGGGCTCTTCCCTCATAAATGAGATTAAGGTCCTTATAAAAGTGGCTTCATGCAGCCTTCAGCTCCCTTGCTCTTCTGCCTTCCTCCATATGAAGACACAGCATTTCTCCCCTCTGGGAAATGCAGCAACAAGACACCATTTTGGAAGTAGAGAACAGTCTTTACCAGAAAAGCAAGCCTGTTGGTGCCTTTATCTTACTCTTCCCAGCCTCCAGATCTGTGAAAAAAAAAAAAAGTTTTTTATGAATTATCCAGCAGTCTTAAGCATTTTGTTATAGCAGCACAAACAGACTAAGATATCTTTCATATTCAAATAAGTTTAAAAGTAAAATATACATATAGGTAGGTCTAACTGCTTGACCACAGATTTGTTTCAAAATTACTGTAGAATATTTTTTATTCATAACTTTGCTAGATGCTTGCAAAAGCTGAAGTATAAGGATTGCAATTATTGCACACATTCTTTCCTGGTGATAAAAATATAGGCAGAATGGCATTAAGCATGTAGGCAAACACAGCTTCATTTTTCAGTGAGTTTATGTGTACATTAATAACTAACAAGCAAGTAAAAATCCTCAAGCCATCACTGTTACAAACCTTTAAAGAACTGAATATATTAGCAATTTTATCTTCCAACACAAGATAATATATAGTTGGAGAAATTGATTAGTGAAACAAACAATTTTGTTAAAAACACTTACCTGATTTGAATATTATACTCTTTAAGTATTTATCACTATAATTATAATTATTATTTAATAAGAGATGCCTCAGCCATTATTTTTAGAAATATCAAGCTTCTTTGCATCATTTTATTATATGGAGGTTGAAAACCATATATTTAAAATATATGATTTGTGTACAAGATGATAGCATTAAATTTGCAAAACACAAAGCCACAATGAGTTAACGTGATAATGGTTTCATCTAGTTTAGTGAAATTATTGTAATAGTACTGATTTTTCAAATAAGTTAGACTAATGTCAACAACATGAAAAATGCAGGGGTATTTATCTAGTTTAGTCAGTGTGTAGGTTGTATGAATTTATTCATGGTCCTTTCTTTCCCATTCTTGCCATGGTTTAGTGTGGAGAAAAACAGTTTACCTTTTCCCTGACTTTTGCCTTAGCTGGGTAACTAATTTTGACAGGGGAATATGGACAGCAGAGTTTGCCTGTACTATGCAGAGATTCTCAGAGACATAATCAGTTTTCTTTCTTTTACCAAGTTTTCTTTCACCTAGATTTCTTTCTTTTACCAAGAGAACAAGTCTTATATAAGATACTCTCCTTTGTCTTGGTTTCCAAAGTGAGGGGACATGTGGAGCTGTCCTGTACCCAACTTGCATCCTACATCCAAGTTCACCAAGTTCTAGCAGGCTTACAATAGAGTTCTGAAGAACTACAGCAAATCTTTAAACACTGGAAGCAAGAAATAAATTCAAGGTATTGTAAGCCAAAGAGTTTGGGGATTGAACACTGTGTAGAATTATAACAAAATCAAACTATTATGGAAATTGGTGACAGAGGTGGGATGCTGCCACAACAAAACCTGAAATATGTGACACTGACATTGGAGATATGTAGGGCTCAGCAATTAGACTATTACTGTAGACTTCAAAAATTTCAACCCAGTTTTAATAATGGAATAGAATTGGATAAAACTGCAACTTGAAATACCTTGGGGGTAGAAATATTCCTAATGAATTCCTGAAAGAAGACAGATGTCCCCTGAGCTGAAGTAATATGTGCTAGTTGTAAGCAGAAACAGTAATAGGTGGTGTGTGTTTCTGTTTACCTCTTGTGTTCTTTCCTCTTTCATGAAAACCCCGTGTCCAAGATGAGAGGTGATCCTTTAGTCTGTGTCCCAGAATGAGGAGAAATGTGGAATAGTTTCAATCTTAGCACTCAGCCTTAGGCAGGTCTTAGCTGAATTTAGCATATAGAATCTTAGCAAATCACAGTATAGTGAGGTAGAAAAGAAGTAATAAATGCATAGATCTATGAGCAATTAATAAATGTTAGTTTCTGTAACACACTGAGTTTCAGATTTTTTTGTTATGTAGCACTATCATAGCAAAACCTGATGAGTTATATTCAAGCACAAACACTAATTTACTTCTATAGCACTATTAGCAGAGTTCTCCCTTTTACTTTATTTTTGACATTTTTTAAAAGCACATTTCCTGACAATATTTACTGTTATAAAAATAATTGCAAGTAATTTTGTAGGCAGTTCTTTTAACATAAATAGAATTATCTGCAAACAAGATTAATGCAGTTTTAGAAGCATGCATGTAGTTCTTGATGGTTTTTGGTTGAATCTAAAATTTATATTAAATTAAAGCATAATCTCAAGTTACATTCAAGCTGTATTAATTATTCTCGGGTGTTCTAACTATATGTTTGAATTTGTAAATAATTTAATGCATAACTTTAACTACTTAATCTTTATAGTTATCTTCTCAATTTAGAAACCTGGCTTTTAAACAAAGTCATTATAAACAAAAAAATTAAATAATATACAAAGAAATCTGAGCGATGTATTGTTAGAGACATGTAGACATATTATAAAGAATACCATAACTACCAAAAATTTAGAGATTTCTTCTAAACTTAGAGGTGTCAGAATATTAAGTAATTTTAGTAAAATGTATGAAATTGGTAGTTTATTCGAAATAATATAAAAGCAAATACATAAGATAATAGTTTGGCTTTTCATTTCTTTGTCAATCAATTTTACCTTTACATTTCTTAAACTGAAAATCTTTGGGCTGTAATATTTTTAACACAAAGAATATAACATATTAAATGTTATTCATAAGAGATATACTGTACCACTTTTAGAAAAATCAGAGCACTGCATTATGCAGATTTGGGCCATGGTAGTACAGTACACAAAAATCTAGAAAAAAAAACCTTGGAGGTTTATCTTTAACTCAAAACTTACCACTGTTCTAAAATTTTTTAGTACATTTAATTACATTTTGTCTTTTACTGTAAGCAACGCATTGATTTTAACATTAAAATGTTTTGAAAACAAAGTTATGATTACTCTTTTCTACTATATTTTTAAAATATTAACAACATTACTGTATTTATAGTCTATCTAAATGGTCATTCTTTTACAAGTTTGTATTTATACTGCTGCCCTGTATTCTAGGCTGTATTGATTAGATATATAAATCTTTTTGTAAGTACCATTTTACCAAATAAGTGTATGTTATGTGTCTCAGATATCACTTTAGATTCTTGACAGCAAAAGCAAGATGTAGAATTCAATCAGTGGTTGAGCTAATTTTTAAAAATAAGTTTTTTGTTTTTTTGTTTTTTTTGAGATGGAGTCTCCCTCTGTCGCCCAGGCTGGAGTGCAACGGCACAATCTCGGCTCACTGCAACCTTCGCCTCCCAGGCTCAAGCTATTCTCCTCTTTCAGCCTCCGGAGTAGCTGGGACTACAGGCGCCCGCCACCACGCCCGGCTACTTTTTTGTATTTTAAGTAGAGATGGGGTTTCACCGTGTTAGCCAGGATGTCTCCATCTCCTGGCCTAGAGATCCGCCCGCCTTGGCCTCCCAAAGTGCTGGGATTACAGGAGTGAGCCATCACGCCCGACCAAAAATAACATCTAAATCAGGAGTCCCTAATCCCGGGGCCAGGGATTGGTAGCGGTCCATGGCTTGTTAGGAAGCAGGATGCACAGCAGGAGGTGAGCAGCAGGCAAGTGAGCATTTCCGCCTGAACTGCGCCCACGTCAGATCAGCAAGGACATTAGATTCTCACAGATTCGTGAACCCTATTGTGAACTGCGCATGCGGGGGATCTAGGCTGCCAGTTTCTTAGAGACTAATGCCTGATGATCTGAGGTGTAACAGTTTTATTCCCGAAACTATCCACCCCCTGCTGCACCGTCCTTCCATAGAAAAAGTGTCTTCCAGGAAATGAGTTCCGGCTGCCAAAAAGGTTGGGAACTGCTGTTCTAATTGCACATACGATAATATTCCCATTAAAGCCACACACCCATAATTTATCTAGAGATTTTAGTAAGCAATGTTTGAAAGAATCTAGACCAATGAATTATAAAATCATTCACAAAATTAGTCATTATCTATAAAAGAGCCCTTTGATAATTTTCTAATATTCAGATTTTAGCTTGGTAATTGCAGGATTTATAAAGCTACTACAATCAGCTATATGCTTCAGCATCTTTCCAAACAAAATGAAATACGATACGCTAAATCACACTTTCAATGATCCTCAAAGAAATTTATTTCAAAAATGAATGTGCTGGGTGGACATGGCAGAGCAGGATGGCCAAATAGAGGCTTCCAACAATCATCGCCCCAACAGGAACACCATATTGAACAACTATCCACACACACACACACACAAAAACCCACCTTCTTAAGAACCAAAAATCAGATGAGCAATCACAGTACCTGGTATTTACATCGAATTAAAGAAAGAAGCACAGAAGAAGGTAAGAAAGACAGCCCTGAATTGCTTACACAACCCATCCCACATTTACTGACAGCAACCATGTGACAGGAGAGAAAATCTGTGCACTTGGGGGAAGGAGAGTGCAGTAATTTTAGGACTTTGCATTGGAACTCAGTGCTGCCCCGTCACAGTAGAAAGCAAAATGAGGCAGAACTCAGCTAGTGCCCATGCAAGAAGCATTTAGACCAGACTTATCTAGAAGCAAGTCATCCATCCCAGCAATCAGACCTGAGATTCAGCAAGCCCTGCCACCACAAATTAAGGGGTTCTGGGGTCCTAAATACACTTGAAAGGCCATCTAGGCCACAAGGACTGCAATTTCTGGGCAGGTGCTGGTGCTCTGCTGGGTTCAGAGCCAGTGGACTTGAGGTGCATGTGACCTAGTGAGACACCAGCTGGGGCAGCCAAGGGAGAGCTTGTGTCACCCTTCCCCCAACTCCTGGTAGCACAGCTCACAACTCTGGGGAGGACACCTTCCCTCTGCTTGAGGAGAGAAGAGGGGAGAGTAAAGACAACTTTGTCTTGTAACTTGGCTTTCAGCTCCGTCACAGTAAAATAGGGCATCAGGCAGAGTTTTGATGGTCCCATTCCAGGACCTAACTTCCAGGTGATGTTTCTAACACACCGTTGGCCAGAAAAGAAACCACTACCTTGAATGGAAGGACCCAGTCCTGAAAGAATTAATCACCTGCAGAATAAAGAGCTCTTGGGCCCTGAATAATCAGCAGTGGTAGCCAGGCAGTACTCACTGTGGGCCTTAGTGAGTAAGACTCAGAGCCATGCTGGCTTCAGGTGTGACCCAGGAAATTTCCAGCTGGGGTGACTGGGGAGAAACTCCTAATGCTTGAGGAAAGGAAAAGGAAAGGATTTTGTCTTGCAGCTCATGTACCAAGTTGGCCACAGTAGCATTAAGTACCAAGCAGATTCCTAGTGTCCCTGATTCCAGGCCTTCGCTTCTGAATAGCATTTCTGGACCTGCCCTTGGCCAGAGGGAAGCCCACTTCACTGAAGGGGGAGATTGAAGACTTGCAGCATTCACCACAAGCTGACTGAAGAGCCCTTGGGCCTTGAGTGAATGTTGGCAGTAGCCAGACAGTACTTGCCATGGGACTGGGGCCAAGGTGACCATGGAGAGAGACTTCTCTACTTGAGGAAAGGGGAGGGAAAAGTGGGAAGGACTTCATTTTGTGCCTTGGATGCCAGCTCAACTGCAGTAGAATAGAGCACCAGATAGATTCCTCAGGTTCCCAATCCAGGACTTGACTCCGGGATGGAATCTCTGGACCTGCCTGGTGCCAAGGGGGACTAGTTTTCCTAAGAGGAAGGACACAAGCCTGGCTGGATTTGCCACGTGCTGATTGTAGAGCCCTTTTGCCTTGAGTGAACATAGCCAATAGCCAGGCAGAGGTCACTGCAGGCCCTGGGCAAAACCCAGGGCTATTCTGGCCTTGGGAATAACTCATTTTAGTCCCAGTGGTGGTGGCCACATGGGAGCTTGTGTCTTCCCTCACTCAGCTTCAGACAGCTCAGCATAGAAAGAGAGAGTCCATTTTGTTTGGAAGTAAGGGAAGAAAACAAGAGTCTCTGCCTGGTAACCCAAGGAATGCTCCCGGATCTTACATAAGACCACCAAGGTAGTACTGCTATGAGTCTGCAAGAGCCACAACATTACTAGGCTTCAGGTGCCCCCTAAAGCAGATGTGCCTGCAGTGACCAAGGACTTAGATCACAATACCCAAGTCCATTCAAATACTTGGAAAGTCTTCTTAACAATGACAGGTATACACAAGCTCAGATTGTGAAGACTACAAGTAATACCCAACTCTTCAATACCCAGGCAATGATAAACATCCATAAGTATCAAGACCATCCAGGAAAACATGACCTCACCAAGGGAAGTAAATAAGGTACCAAGGACAAATCCCAGAGAGACAGAAATATGTGGCCTTTCAGACAGAGAATTAAAAATTGCTGTTTTGAGGAAGCTCAATGAAATCCAAGATAACACAGAATGAATTAAGAATGCTATCAGATAAATTTAACAAAGAGGTTGAAATAATTTAAAAAGAATCAAACAAAAATGCTGGAGCTAAAAAATGCAACTGAAATATTGAAGAATGCACCAGAGACACTAAACAGCAGAACTGATCAAGCAGGAAGACAGAATTAGTGAGCTTGAAAATAGGTTATTTGAAAATCCACAGTGAGAGGAGATGAACAAAAAGGAATTAAAAAGAATAAAACACCCCTACAAGATAGCCTCAAAAGGGCACAATAGTCTCAAAGCACAAATCCCAGAATTATTGACCCTAAAGAGGAGGCAGAGAGACAGATCATGATAGAAAGTTTATTCAAACAGATAATAACAGAGAACTTCCCAAACCTAGAGAAAGATATCAATAGTCAAGTACAGTAAGGTTGTAGGACACCAAGCAGATTTAATCCACAGAAGGCTACCTCAAGGCATTTAATAAATTGCCAAAAGTCAATGATAAGAAAAAGGACCCTAAGAGCAGCCAGAGAAAAGAAACAAATAACGTATAAGGGAGCTTCAATACATCTGGCAGCAGACTTCTCAGTGGAAACATTACAGGCCAGGAGAGAATGACATGATTTATTTAAAGTGCTGAAGAAAAAAAAAAAAAAAAACCTTATCGTAGAATAGTGTATCTAGTGAAAATATCCTTCAAAATGAAGGAGAAATAAAGACATTTCTAAACAAAAACTGAGAGATTTCATTAACACCAGATCTGTCCCACAGGAAATGCTAAAGGGAGATTTTTCAATCGGAAAGACAAGCATATTAATTAGCAGTAAAAAAATCATCTGAAGGTACAAAACTCACTAGTAAATGTAAGTATAGAAGAAAACAGAATATTATAACACTGTACTTATAGTGTATAAACTATATCTTCAGCAGAAGGACTAACAGACAAACCAATAAGAAATAATTACACTTTTTCAAGACAAAGTATAATAAGATGTAGATAGAAACAATGAAAAGTTAAAAAGCAGGGGGAAGAAGTTAAAGTGTAGAGTTTTATTAGTTTTCTCTTTGTTTGTTGGTTTGTGCTGTCAGTATTAAATTGTAATCAGTTTAAATAATGGGTTATAAGATAGCATTTGCAGGCATCATGGTAACCTCAAAAGAAAAAAACACACAAAAGATAAAGAGCAAGAAATTAAAAGATACACCGGAGAAAATCACCCTCACTAAAAAAATACAGGAAGGAAGGAAAGAAGGCAGAGAATACCACAAACACACACACCCACACACACAAACACACACACACAGAATACAAATAACAAAATGGCAAGAGTAAAGAGTACGTCCTTATTTATCAATAATAATACTGAATGTAAATGGACTAAACTTTCTGATCAAAAGACATAGGGTAGCTTAATAGATTTAAAAACAAGACCCAATATCTGTTGTCTATAGGAAATACAATTCACCTATAGACTCAAATAGACTGAAAATAAAGGAATAAAAAAGAGACACAGTGTAAGAGGAAATGAAAAAAGGACAGGAGTAGTTATACCTGTATCAGACAAAATAGATTTCAAGGCAAAAACTGTAAGAAAAGACAAAAAAAGTTTATTACATAACAAAAAAGGTCAATTCAGCCAGAGAATAAAACTATTGTAAATATATATGCACCCAACAATGGAGCACCCAGACATATAAAGCAAATATTAATAAAGCTGAAGAGAGAGAGACAGACCTCAATACAGTAGTAGCTGGAGACTTTAACACCCACTTTCAGCTTTGGACAGGTCTTCCAGACAGAAAAACAACAAAGAAACATCAGTCTTAATCACACTATAGACCAAATGGACCTAATAGATATTTACAGAATATTTTGTCTAATGGTTGAAGAATATGCATTCTTTTTCTCAGCACATGGATTATTCTCAAGGATAGACCATATATTAGGCCACAAAATATTCAAAATTCTTAAAACATTCAAAAATTTAAATTATATCAAGTGTCTTCTCTTACCACTAAAGAATAAAACTGGAAATCAATAGCAAGAGGAATTTTGAAAATTAGTCAAACATATGGAAATTAAACAATATGCTCCTGGAAGACCAGTGGGTCAATGAAGAAATTAAGAAATTTTAGAAATTCTTGAAACAAATGAAAATGGAATCACAACATACCAAAACCTATGGCATAAAGTGAAGGCAATACTAAAATCAAAGTTTGTACCAATAAGCACCTACATTAAACGTAGAAGAACTTCAAATAAGTAACCTTACAATCTATATTCAAGAACTAGAAAAGAAAGATCAAACCAAACCCCAAATTAGTAGAAGAAAAGAAATAATGAAAGTGAGAGCAGAGATACATGAAATTGAAATGAAAAAAATTACAAAAGGTAAATGAAACAAAAAAAGATTTTTGAAAAGATAAATAAAATTAACAAAATTTACCTAGATTAAGAAAAAAAGAGAGAACACCCAAATAAATAAACTCAGAGATGAAAAAGGGGAGATTACAACTGTATACTGCAAAAATTCAAAAGATTATTACAGGCTACTATGAGCAAGCATATGCCCAATAAATTGGAAAACCTACAAGAAATGAGTAAATTCCTAAGCACATACAACCTAGTAAGATTGAGACATGACGAAAGCAAAACCTGAACAGATCACTTACAAATAATGAGATAAAAGTCATAATAAAAAGCCTCCCAGCGAAGAAAAATTCAAGACTCAATGGTATCACTGCTGTACTTTACCAAACAATAATAAAAAAAAACCCAGCAATCCTACTCAAACTATTCTGAATAAAATAGAGGAGGAGGTAATACTTCCAAACTCATGCTACAAGGCCAGTATTACACTAATACCAAAGCCAAATAAAGACACATCAAAAAAAGAAAACTGCAGGCAAAGGTCCCTGATGACTATCCTCAATAAATACTAACAACCAAATTCAGTAACACAATAAAAAGATAAGTCAACATGACCAAGTGGGTCTTATCCCAGGGATGCAAGGACAGTTGAACACAAGCAACTCAATCAATGTCATACCTTATATCAACAGAATTAAGGTAAAAAACCATGTGATCATTTCAGTTGATGCTAAAAAAGCATTTGATAAAATTCAACATCACTCGATGAGTTTTAAAAACCTTCAAAAAAGTATAAAGAGCATACCTTAACACAATGAAAGCCATATATGACAGATTCACAGCTAGTATCATACTGAACAGAAAAAAACTGAAAGCCTTTCCTCTAAGATCTTGAAAAAGACAACGATGCCGATTCTCACCACTGTTATTTAACATAGTACCGAAGTCCTAGCTAGAGCAACCAGACAAGAGGAAGAAATAAAGGGCATCTAAATTGGATAGAAAATAAGTCAAATTATTGTTTGCAGAGTATATAATCTTATATTTGGAAAAGCCATAACACTCCACCAAAAAACTATGAGAACTGATCAATAAATTCAGGAAAGTTGCAGGGTGCAAAATCAACATTAAACAATCAGTAGAATTTCTATACGCCAACAAACGATCTGAAAAAAAAACTTAAAAATGTAATCCTATTTACGATACCTATGCAGAAAAATATGTAGGAATTAATCGAAGAAGTGAAAAATCTCCACCATGCAAACGATAAAATACTGATGAAATAAAATGAAGAGGACACAAAAAACTGGGAAGATAGTCTATGTTTATGGATTGGAATAATGAATATTGTTAAAATGTTCATACTACCTAAAGCAATCGACAGATTCAATGCAAGCCCTATCAAAATACCAATGATATTTTTCACAGAAATAGCAAAATCAATCCTAAAATTTATATAGAACTACAAAAGACCTGTAATAGCCAAAGCCATCCTGAGCAAAAAGAACAAAATGAGAAATTGCATTATTTGACTTCAAATTATACTACAGAGATATAGTAACCAAAGCAGCATGATACTGGCATAAAAACAGAGAGAGATCAATAGAACAGAATACAGAACCCAGAAATAAATCCAAACATCTACAGTATACTTATTTTCTACAAGGGTTGCAAGAACATATATTAAGGGAAAGAGTCTCTTCAATAAATGGTGCTGTGAAAACTGAATAGTCATATACAAAAGAATGAAACAAGACTGCTATCTCACACCATATACAAATACAAAATCAAAATGGATTACGAATGTAAATCTAAGACCTCAACCTATGAAACTATTACAAGAAAACATTGGTTAATTCCCCAGGACATTGGACTGAGCAATGATTTCTTGAGTAACACCCCATAAGCACAGGCAACCAAAGCAAAAAATAACATACAGGATCATATGAAGTCAAAAAGCTTCTGCACAGCATAAGAAACAATCGGCACAACGAAGAAACAATTCACAGAATGGGAGAAGATATTTGAAAACTATGTATCTGACAAGGGATTTATAAGCAGAATATATAAAGAGCTCAAACAACTAAATAGGAAAAAATCTAATAATCCCATTTTAAAATGGGCAAAGGATCTGAACAGACATTTCTCAAAAGAAGACATGTAAATGGTAAACAGGCATATGAAAAGGGCTTAACATCATTGCAATAGTTTTGATATCTCACCCCATTTAAAATAACTTTTATACAAGAAACAGGCAGTAATGAATGCTGGCAAGGATGTGGAGGAAAGGGAACCCTTGTACATTATTGGTGGAAATGTAAATTAGTAGAACCACTATGGAGAACAGTTTGGAGGTTCCTCAATAAACTGAAAATAGAGCTGCCATATGATCCAGCAATCTCACTGTTAGGTAAAGAAAGAAAATCACTATATTGAAGAGACAGCTGCATTCACGTGTTTACTGAAGCACTACTAGCAATAGCACAATAGTCAAGATTTGGAATCAACCTAAGTGTCCATCAACAGATGAACTGATAAAGAAAATGTGGTATATATACACAATAGAGAACCATCCTGCCATAAAAAAGAATGAAATCTTGTCATTTGCAACAACATGGATATAACTGGAAGTTATTATTTTAAGTGAAATAAGCCAGACACAGAAAGACAAACTTTGCATGTTCTAACTTATTTGTGAGAGCTAAAAAAATTAAAACAAGTGAACTCATGAAGATATAGAATGATAATTACCAGAGGCTGGGAAGGGTAGTGGGGGTGGGAAGAAAGTAAGGATGGCTAGTGCATTCAAAAATATAGTTAGATAGAATGAATAAGATCTATTATTTTATGGCACAACAGAGTGAGTACAGTCAACACAAATTTATTATACATTTTAGAATAACAAAAAGAATATAATTGGATTGTTTATAACACAAAGAAAGGATAAAGGTTTGCAGTGATGGATACTCTATTTACCATGATGTTATTATTATGCATTGTATGCCTATATCAAAATATCTCATGTACCTTATAAATATATATACCTGCTATGTACCCACAAATATTACAAACAAATAAATAGAAATTGAATGTGCTGGTAGCTAATATGCAGTATTTTGATCTAAATTTCAGGCAACAAAAATGTTGCTGATGAGAGTAAAATATAATACTTTAAACTCTTTCTTGTAAAATGATCCCTAAAAATAACTTCTGAATCCATTAGAGTAATCTGGTTTTTCTGCAGGTGGTTTTATTTCTGTGTTATCCTTATATTGAGGAAATTAAGTACCTCTTTCACTTATACAATATCTCACTTTGTTACTTAATTGTGCAATGCAAAAGAGACATTTTGTCTCCATTCTCTCGTTTAAATGTAAATAATAGTATTAATTCATTAGTTATCATGTATGAGTAAAAGTATTTAACACAAAGCAGAGTATCTCATATGTAATAGGGATCCTATGTTTGTGCACTTCCATTTCACTAGGAAATCTCCACCTCATTCCTATGCAATCACCACCATTGTTTCCAGAAGTCATATTTAATAGCAAAAATAGTTTGTTTTTTATTCCTATTACTGCCTATGGAAAATCAACAAAATATTCCAATGTTACTTTATACAGAAGAGATAAATATATTTATGTGTACATATATAGGTTCCAATTCTCAACATGTATATATGCAGCTATATCTTAGAAAAATGTATATGAGTATTTGTGTGTGTGTGTGTGTACATTTGTGTGTGTTTATGTGTCAACAGCTTCACATTATTGTGAAAGAGGGCAGATGGTACATTTTGTAATAACAATAAAGTCTCTGTTAGAGTACATATTATAGAGATATAACAATAATAATGTGCATCTTATCTTTTTATTCAGTTTTGAAATTACTTTCCCTTTCCGAACTTCAGTGAATCATGTCAAATTTACTATAATTAAAACTCAGGTTCTTAACAAAAGCCCATTTGTTGGGTTGCAACAATTAAAATGAGCAACATTTATTAGGGCCCTGAATGTTTTATCTGGGTGGAATTTTCTGTTCATTGTTTGCCATTCTGTTTATTGTTTGCTCTACCCTCTGGGAAGCTCTGCCTCATCTGTCATTCTCCTTGGCCAAATGTGAAATCAATATTTTGGAACACACCATCCTTTGGACTTGTACTGCCTTTTAACCCTCCTGCTCATGGAAAACTAGAGGACTAATGATTCCAAAAGTTGAAGGTGTTTTTAGCCCAGTTTTATGGTTTCTTTAATAATAAAATACCTTTACAAATTCAGTAGGCTCCATTTCTACATGTTCTTCATCATTGCATTCATCACTAACTACACCCAAAGTTATCTCTCTCTTTCTCTTTCTCTCTCTCCTTATTCAACTGAGATATTTTATCAGAACTTTCATTTTCATTCTTTGGAGTTTGAAACAGTGGCTTTTTATCCCCCCCAAAACCCATTATCCCTTTATCACTGATTACAAACTGGCTGGGTTATTCACGTGTTAACCTACCACATATAATATGTTTTCTAAGTCCATCCCATAGAGCCAACACACAATAATAAGTTCTGGTATTCTAAGTCCTGTTTTCTAGTCTTATCCCCTAGGCTGGCTGACCTGACAGGAACATGTTTTTTTTCTCTATTATTGCAGGTGATGATTTTTGCCATTGCAAAGATGAATTATGATTGTTAAAAATCTTCAATATCACTTTTCTCATTTGATGTAATCAGTTAAGTCAATGCCACATACCTTTGGATTATGCTAAGACAAGTCCCCACTTCAAAGAGCCACTTTTATATTAGTTAAGATATAGGCTGTGATGCAAACTGTGAAATCTCATCTGTCAAAAAAAAAAAAAGACTTTTTTTTTGGGACGGAGTCTTGCTCTGTCACTCAGGCTGGAGTGCAGTGGTGCGATCTCAGCTCACTTGAACCTCCGCCTCCTGGGTTCAAGTGATTCTCCTGCCTCAGCCTTCTGAGTAGCTGGGACAACAGGGGAGTTCCACCAAAGTTCATGTCGTAGTCTAATTAGGGTTCTGCACAGTCCTTGGTAGCTGTCTTCCGAGCATTCACCAGGCAGCTCAGCTTCCTTCCCTTTTGCAGTGCTGCCATCATTAACATGGGTCCTCCAAGGACACCATGAAGGAAATAAAGATCATGGATTATTGTGGGGGGGATATTTATGACTAGGCCAGAACAGAGTAAGAACAACCCAGACTGTCAAAGCAGCTAAACTAATGTAGACTTCCTATGTACCCAGGAAGACTGAAATAAAACTTGACTTGTTGACAACATGGAAATGTCTGCCCTGCTCATATAAATTTACCATGAATATTTTTATGATTCATATATTTCACATGGTATAGTCCAAATAATATAGTAAATAAACATTTTAGGTATTTTGTTGTCATAGTAATCATCATTTAAAAATATTTGATGCATGAATAATATTGGAAAATTATTCTCATATTGGATTCAAACTTCATTTTGATTCATCTTTATGGAAGTCAATATTATTTAAAATGAATTTGTCATTTTCTTTCTAATCTTTTTAAAATAAATTCGGTAATCTCTCCATTTTAGACTCCAAAACTAAATAATCTTTGACTTTCCTACATTTAATGCCTTCCATAGCCGCTCAGTTGCCCAACACTATGCATTTTACCTCCACAATATTACACTAAAATATTCCTTAATTTCCAGCTCCTTTATTAACTCATAAGCAGTTTCAATAACACACCCACTTGTCTACACGTTTCTACTCTCTCCTGCTATAATTCCACATCTTATTGATAGATTGATTTTTCCAAGTTCAGCTCTGATCATGCAACCAACTAACTTATTCAAAAGCATACTGGTTTCCCACTGCCTGTTTTGACTCCATATTCAAACATTCAAGGCTATTCATAAAATTGCTATAATCTGCTATCTAAATTGTCTTTCCGGGACCTGTGTGTTCATAAAGTATACTTCCTTTAAACTTTAAGCTATTTGATCTTTCTTCTTTTGTTCCTGCAGTTTCCTCAACACATCATGTCTTGTTGTATTGTCACATTCTCAGTTCTGACCTACCTTTCAAGTTGCTCCCGGAAAGTCCAGTGTTTATGCTAATACTGGTCATACTTGCGCAGATATACCATTTATCTCATAAGGTTAGGAATGATCCAAGATATATTGAAATTATTCTTCTAACAAATACATTATTTCTCCATTATTTCTTCACTTGTGAGACACAGTTTTCAAAACACAAGGAGATGGCAGCAAGGGGCATCTTGGGAGAAGTGCTTAAAGATTAAGATACTAAAATTTAAGGATATCTATATCTATATATAGTTTATATCGTTCAAGGAACAGTAGATAGATGCTTATTTTATCCTTGCATTAGTTATAGTAATTAATACTGTTTAACCAACCACACAAAAATCTGAGTAGTTTAATGCAATAAGGTAGATTTCCCACACATCGTATATTCCAACGGGGTCAGGTGACTCTCCTGAGTAGGTGTTCTTCAAAAAGTGATTTAGAAAGACAGACTCCTCTCATCTATGGCTTTGTGATCTGAAACACACGTATCCAGAGAGGGAAATGTTCCTAGGAGATGAAGACAGAGATGAAACATTGTGAAAAATCATAAAATGATTTTAGGTTTCAAGGCTGAAGTTGGCTTATGTCACTGCAGTTCACATTCCATTATCCAGAAAGTCATATGGCTTCTAACTGAACTACAAGGGATATTGGAAAATATGCCCATGCTACTTTCCAAGGAAGAGAAAATGGTCTGTCTGCAAAGAGTACACTGCATCAACTCTGACAGGGTCCTTAAGTTCATCTTCTTAAGTTTATATTCTTATAATATCAATATTTTACAGCATAGCCGAAATAGATTTTTTGAAATAAAGCTTTGTACATTGTCTTCATTCTAATACCTTCAAAAATTCAAGACTAGCAACTGATGCCTTTGAAAGAACACTAGAATTCAAAAATTAAATTTTAATATTCACATTTATAGTTTATACATAAACATAGCTGTATTTCCCCAAACCAATAACATTGAAATTATTAAATTAAAAAGGAACTATATTAAGAAGGAAAAGACTATACTTCATAATGAGAAAGATAAACTAATCCTCAAATAGCCACCATGCTAGTATTTCAATGAAGTCAAAAAGAATATTCAAGACATCACCTACTTTATGGTAAATACATAGAAAAGGCAAATACATTCCATAGAAGTGATGAAATGTAAATACAATGAGGGTGACAGCCCATTTAAAAAAGAGAAGGAAAGAGAAGATCAAACATCTTTTTGAAAATGCCTCCAAAGAACTTTTATAAGTTTGTTTTTTGGAGCAGTTTTGGGTTCACAGAAAAATTGAGGGGAAGATACAGAGATTTCCCATACGACCCTCACTTTTACACATACATAGTCTCCCTCATTATTAACATCCCCCAACAGAGTAATACATTTGTTACAATTGATGAAACCATGTTGACATATCATAATTACCTGAAGTTCATCATACGTAGGGTTCATTCTTATTGCACCTTTTAAGGGCTTGGAAAAATGAATGACATGTACCCACCATTATAGTATCATACAGTATATCCTCACTGCCCTGAAGATACTCTTTGCTTGGTCTATTCATCTCTCTCCTCATTCACCCAACCCTTGGCAACCACCAATCTTTTCCCTGTCTCCATAGTTTTGCCTTTCCCAAAATGTTATATATTTGAAATCATACAGTATGTAGCTTTTTCAGATTGGCTTATTTCACTTGGTATTATGCATTTAAGATTCTTTTCATATCGTGATAGCTCATTTCTTTTTAGTGCTGAATAATATTTCATTGTCTGGATATACCACAGTTCATTCACCTCCTGAAGGAAATCTGGGTTGCTTCCAAGTGCTGGCTATTGTGAATGATGCTGCTATAAACATATGTGTACAGATTTTTGTATGGACATAAGCCTCACACAAAGACCTGTATACATATAGGACCTGTGTTAACTCCTTTGGGTAGTTGCCAAGAACTGTGATTAATTGGTCGCATGGTAAAAGTATTTCTAGTTTTGTAAGAAACTGCTATACTGTTTTCCAAAGAAACTTACCTTGCTGCATTCCCACCAGCATGAATACGAGTTCCTGTTGCTCCTAATCCTCATTAGCGTATGGTGTTGTCTGTATTCTGGATTTTGGCTATTCTTATAGGTGTGTAGTGGTATCTCACTGTGGCTTTAATTTGAATTTCCATGACGACATATGATAGAGACCGCATTTTCATATGGTAATTTGTTATCTGTGTATTGTCTTTGACGAGGTGGCTGTTAGTATCTGGAGCTCATTTTTTATTCTGGTTGTTTGCTTCCTTAATGTTGAGTCTCAAGAGATCTTTGTATTATATATTTTGGATAAAACTGCTTTATTAGATGTATCTTTTACAAATGTTTCTTCTCATTCTGAGGCTTGTCTTCTCATTCTCTTGACATTATCTGGAGCTCATTTTTTATTCTGGTTGTTTGCTTCCTTAATGTTGAGTCTCAAGAGATCTTTGTATTATATATTTTGGACAAAACTGCTTTATTAGATGTATCTTTTACAAATGTTTCTTCTCATTCTGAGGCTTGTCTTCTCATTCTCTTGACATTGTCTTTTGCAAAACAGAAATTTTTAATTTCAGTAAGGTCTACTTTATCATAATTTCAGTAAAATCTACTTTATCAAGTATTTTTTCCATGGGCCATGGCTTTGGCATTTCTTTGCATTAAAAAATGTGAATTGGTGATAATTATGCCTACATAACTAAATCTTCCTTCAGGAATAAAGGGAAACAGAAAACCTTCAAATAGAACAAAGAAATTGTTTTCTTACTTTTGAGCCGATATCGTCATACAATCTTGAACTTTAGATGACTAACAAGTTACACAGAAGTTGTTTAGAAATGGCATGTGATGCCATTCTCTCTGAATCCAGTAAGGATCAAAATAAGGATTAAAAAAATAACTTTGTAGTCAAAGTTATATATATATATATATATATGACAAAAAATATATATATATGACGAAAAATTAATTAAAGATATCCAAGGCATTATTTAAGGGTGGAGAGGGAGGCACATTTGAGAAAGGATTTTCTAAATATAAACGGGTGGAGAAAGGGAAATTATTTTGTTAAAGAAATGAGTTCAATAAATTGATTTTTGCTAATGATAATGAATAGGAATGTCCTCTGGAAAGCAAGTTCAAAAGGCAAATGAGTCCAGGAAATTACAATGCTACTTTTGGAAATAATTCTAGCTATATTTTCTAAATGTTTATAGATAATTTTTAAAAGAACATAAAGAGGCCATCTAAACTCAGAGTTACATAATCATATGACATTTATTTAAATCTACTAGTATGAAAATAGGAAAAGAACAAGCAGGTCAAAGGTAGTTCAAAGATATTATTTCTCACAGAATATAAATTAAGGAACATTTAAAAAATATACTTTGCTTTTACTAAGAGACAAGCAAAGTAAACCAGTAATACTTTATCTGAAAGTAAATAATATATAAGTACAAATGATAGCAATTAATATTTATTATTCTTTTTTATATTTGAATTACATTTTATTTATTTTTCCATTGGCACTACACGCGATATGGAAAAACAAACCCTACCTTACCCCTGCCCCTGACTTCTCCTTTTTCTCCCAGGGACAACTACTGTTGACAGTTCTTGGTAGTGCTTTTGAAGATACTCTTCAAGATATTGGAGACATATAAAAGCATATAACATGTATTACATTTATGCACATATATATTTTATACAGCCAAAAACAGTTCACTATATACAATATTCTGTACATTGATTTATTTAATTAGCATTATATTTTGAAATTTATGTATAAATATATGTGGTTTATTCTTAACAGCTACAATTGTAGACATACGTATACACAACTATGTATAGCTGTGTCATATTTAGATATTGTCAAATATCATATATTATTTCAAGTAACACAATTGCTATATTGCTATATCAGAGGGTAAGTGAAATACTAATTTTGATAAATATTTCTAACTGCATTATAGTTGAACTCCAAGCATCAGGTTAGACATTGCCTATCTTTCCACTCCCTCTAAGATTATGACATATAAATTTGGTTAGTGCCTAACTAACCAAACTATGAAAAATGGCATCATATAATTTTAATATAATTTCTTAAATTATGAGTGAGATCAGTTTTATATGTTTGAAACTATTAAAACTGACTTAATTAAATTGACTGTTCATATTTTTTGTGCATTTGTATTGAGCTAATGTATCTATATTATGTATTTTCAATATTTATTTAACAGTTAGAGAATCTAGCCCTATTTATGTGATATGAATTACAAATATTTTCCCACCTCTCTTTGTCATTTATGTTTACATATTTTTGTCTTCATGCAGGTATTTTAAATTTATTTAACCTTATTCTTACTTTTATGATACCTAAATATTGTGTCATGTTTATTCATTCCAACATTATTAGAAAATCATCCTATATTTATGGAACTTTTATGATTTAATTTATCATTCTTAATTTTAGATCAATTCAGAAATTTGAGGTAGATAAAATAGTAGAAGAGGTCTCAGCTTTGCTTTTTACACTGATAATCCTGTTGTCCCAAAATCATTCACTGAATAATTTTTTTCTCAGCTGATAAAATACATTAAGTTCAAGAGCATATTTCTCTCTAGACTTTCCATTCTATCAATCAATTCACCAATAAAACATTTTTAACATATTGTAATTTCAGAATCTATTTTATATTCAACTTTAGTGAGCTCTAGTGAGTTCTCTTCCTTTACTGAAGTTTATTTACTGAATAGAATTTTTGTTTCTATGTTTCTGAAACCAAAAATAGTTTTTAGTATTTTATTAGATCATAGGAAATTTACATGGAAATTTAGGAAAAATTAAATTATATAATATTGAGCAGTCTTATCAAAACCATGACATTATTATATTTTTTACATCATTTGTGTCCCAGGATATCATTTTTCTGCCTTTTTCATTTTTTTTAGTTGAGTCATTGTAACTTTACATGCCAATTGCAGGTAATAGTATACAAAATATCTTGCACAATTCCTCCATTTCCCTGATGGTAAATTGGAAAACTATAGTATGATATGACAATGAGGATATTGATATTGATAAAATCCACTTACTCAGATTTCTCCAGTTTCATCTGGAGTATGTGTACATATATTAATTTCTACACAAGCTTTTCACCTGAGTCCGCTGCTACAGTCAAAATAATGAACAGTTCTAACCTTAACATTCCTTCTGCTTTTATCCATTACCTATCTTCCTCCTGCCACATTTTCCATCTCTCTAATTCCCAGTAACCACTACTCTTTCCTCCATTTTTAAAATTCTGTCATATCAAAAATGTTATAAAAATACAGTCATGTTGTACAGACATATCTCAGAGACATTGTGGGGTTTGGTTTCAGACTACTACAATAAAGCAGATACCATTATAAAGCAAGTCACATGAAATTCTTGGTTTCCTAATGCCTATAAAAGTTATGTTTACCTAACACTGTAATCTGTTATGTGTGTAATAGCATTATGTCTAAAAAACAACGTATACACCTTAATTAAAAATACTTTATTGCTACATAATGCTAACCATTATCTGAGCCTTCAGCAAGTTGTAGTCTCTTCGGTGGTGGAGAGTTTTGTCTTTATATTTATGGCTGCTGACTGATCAGGTTGGTGGTTACTGAAGGTTTGTGTGGCTGTAACAATTTCTTAAGACAGCAATGAAGTTTGCTTTATCAATTGACTCTTCCTTTCAAGAAAATTTCTCTTTGGCATGTGATTCTGTTTGACAGCCTTTTACTCACAGTAGAACTTCTTTCAAAATTGGAGTCAATATTCTCAAACCTTGCCACTGTTTTATCAACTATGTATATATCATTATAAACCATTGTAATGTTCCAAACTGTTTGTTGTCATTTCAAAAATCTTCACAGCATCTTCACCAGGAGTAAATTCCATATCAAGAAACCACTCACTTTGCTGATCTATAAAAAGCAACTCCTCATCTATTCAAGTTTTATCATGAGATTGCAGCAATTCAGTCACATCTTCAACCTCCACTTCCAATTCTACCTCTCGCTATTTCCATGATAGCTGTAGTTGCTTCCTCCACTGAAATAATGAACCACACAAAGTCACCCATGAAAGTTAAAATCAACTTCTTCCAAATTCCTGTTAAAGTTGACTTGTTAACCTTCTTTCATGGATCATGAATGGTCTTGATGACATCTAACGTGGTAAAACTTGCCCACAAAATTTTGCCAAGTTCCATCAGAGGAGTCACTATTTATGGCAGCTATAGTCATAAAAAATCTATTTCATAATAACACTTGAAAGTTGAAATTATTTCTTGATTCATGATCTGCAGAATAGATACTTTAGCAGGCATGAAAACAATATTATTCTTCTTGTACATCATCATCAAAGTTATTGGGTGACCAGGTACATTGTCAATGAGCAGTAATATTTTAGAAAGAATCTTTTTTCTGAGCAGTAGTTCTCAACAGTGAGCTTATCATATTCAGTAAACCCATGCTGTAAACAGATGTGCTGGCTTCCAGGCTTTTTTGTTACATTTATAGAGCACAGGCAGAGTAGATTTAGCATAATTCTTAAAGGCCTTAGGATTTTCAGAATAATATATGAGCATTGGCTTTAACTTAAAGTCACCAACTGTGTTAGCCCTTAACAAGAGATTCAGCTGTGCTTTGACGTTTTGAAGCCAAGCATTGACTTCTCCTCTCCAGCTATGAAAGTCCTGATGGATGATGTCTTCTTCCAACAGTAGTCTGTTTCATTTACATGGGAAATCTGTTGTTTAGTGTAGCTACCATCATTAATGATCTTAGCTGTATCTTCTAAATAAGTTGCTGCAGCTATTCCATCAGCACTTGCTGTTTCACTTTGCACTTTTATGTTACGGAGATAATTCTTTCCTTAAACCTCATGAACCAACCTCTGGTAACTTCCGACTTTTCTTCTGCAGCTTCTTCTCCTCTCAACAGTCTTTACAGAATGAAAGCATGTGTTAGAGCCTTGCTCTTGCATTGTTTTGGCTTAAGGGAATATGTGTAGCAGGTTTGATATATCTAGACTACCTAATCTTTCTTCATATCAGCAATAAGGCTGTTTCACCTTCTTATCAGACATTTGTTCACTTTTGAATAGCACTTCTAATCTAATTCAAGAACATTTTCTTTGTATTCACATTTTGGCCTACTGTTTGGCACAAAAAGTCTAGCTTTGGGCCTATTTTGGCTGCCAACAAGCTTTCCTCATTAAGCTTAATCATTTCTAGCTTTTGTTTTCAAGTGAGAGATGTTCCACTCTTCCTTTCATTTGAACACATAGAAGCCATTGTGGTGTTATTAGTTGGCCTAATTATATTATTATTATTGTGTCTTAGAGGATAGGATGGCCTGAGAACAGGGAGAGATGGAAGAACAGCTGATAGGCAGAGGAGTCAGAATGCACACCACATTTATCAGTAGTTTAACATCTTATATTAGTGTAGTTTATGGCACCAAAAAGCAATTACAATAGTAACATCAAAGGTCACTAATCACAGATCACTGTAACAGATATAGTAATGAAAAAGTTTGAAATATTGGGAGAATTACCAAACTCTATCACACAGACAGAAAGTGAGCACATGCAACTGGAAAAAATGGTACTGACAGACTTATTCAACGCAAGGTTGCCACAAACCTTCAAACTGTAAAAAATGCAATATCTGTGAAACACAACTAAGGTGAAATTAAATGAAGTATGCCTGTAATACATTTGGGGATGGTTTTTCTTAATTTTTACGTATCATAATTTCCTGGAAATTCACCCATGTTGTTTTGTGTATCAATATTTCGTTCCTTTTTATTGCTGAGTAGTGTTCCATGATATGCATATGCCACATTTATCGACTGTAGAAAATCTGAGGTGATTAAACTTTTGATTGTTGCAAGTAAACCTCTTATGAACATCCAGGTACAGACTGTTATGTGAACATAAGTTTTCATTTCTCTGGGATAAATGCCCAGAACTGAAATTACTGGGTTATGTAGTAGTACTATGTTTAGTTTAGTTTATTAATAGAAATCATGAAACAGTTTTCCAGAGTAGCTGCATTACTCTTCATGCCCACTACAAATGCATGAGTGAGCCAATTTCTCTGTATTCTCACCAGCATTTGGCATTGCCACTATTTTATATTTTAGTCATTCTGAAAGGTGTATGTGATGTCTCGTTTTGATTTTAACTTGAATTTTCCTAACGGATAATGATATCGAACATCTTTTCATGTATTTATTTGGATCTGCATATCTTCTTTGGTGAAATTTCTGCTAATATTTTTGTTCATTTTTGAATTAAATTGTTATTTGTTATATTTTGAAAATTCTTTATCTAGCCTAGATGCCAATACTTTGTCAGGTATGAGACTTGCAAATATTTTCTCTTAGTCTGCATCTTTTCTTTTAGTCTTCTTCACATGGCCTTTCACAAAGCAAGCCATTTTAATTTTGAATATGTCTAATTTAATAAATTCAACTTTTTATGAATTATGCTTTTGGTTTCAAGTCCAAGGACTTTTTTTCTAGACCTCAATCCTGAAGACTTTTTCTAAATCTCTATTTAGAAATAAAAATTTTCTCTAAATCTTTATTTGGGAATAAAATCCCAAAGATTTTATTCCTGTTAATTTGATAGCTTTACGTTTTACATTTAGTCTGTAATCCCATTTGAGTTAACTTTTGCATAAGGTGTGAAACTTAAATTCAGGTCATTTTATTTTATTGTCATTTTTCCCTATTGATATCCAATTCCTTCAGTACCATTTCTAGAAAGAATGTTCTTCCTCCATTGAAATGCTTTTGCTCCTTTTTCAATAATCAATTGGGCATATTGGTATGGGTCTATTTTTGGTTCTATTTTCTTCTTCTTCTTTTTTTTTTTTTTTTCCGAGATGGAGTCTCGCTCTGTTGCCCAGGCTGGAGTGCAATGGTGCAATCTTGGCTCACTGAAACCTCTACTTCCCGGGTTCAAGCAATTCTCCTGCCTCAGCCTCCCAAGTAGCTGGGACTACAGGTAGGCGCCACCATGCCCAGCTAATTTTTGTATTTTTAGTAGAGACGGGGTTTCACTATGTTGGCCTGGATGGTCTTGATCTCTTGACCTCATGATCCACCTGCTTCGGCCTCCCAAAGTACAGGGATTACAGGCATGAGTCACCGCACTGGCCTCTGGTTCCATTTTCTGTTCCATTGATCTATGTGTCTACTCCCTGGCAATAATCTTGATGATCATAGCTATACAGTAAAAGTTAACTTAAGATAGAATTATTTCTTCCATTTTATTCTACCTTGTCATGATTGTTTGGTCTATTTTAGGGTCTATGCCCTTTTTGTATATATGTTAGAAGAAGCAGCTCTGTATATTAAAAACAGACTGCAGGGGTTTCCACAGAAATTGCATTAAACCTAAAGACCAGTTTGGGGAAAAGAGATATCTTTATTATGTCGAATCTTTGAATCCATGAAGGTTACATGACTCCATTTATTCATGTCTTTGATTTCTTTCATCAGCATTTTGTAATTTTAGATACATAGACCCTGTACAGATTTTGTTGTGTCTACTTAAATATTTACTTTTTTGGAACAATTATAAGTAATACTGTGATTTTATTTTGGTTTCTGTATATTCATACCTATACAAAAAAAACACTATATTAAAAGTAATTGAAATCATACACAGTATGTTATCTTATCAAAATGGAATTAAACTAGGACTCAATAATCAAAAGTCAAGGAGAAAATTTCTAAATACAATGGAATTAAACAACACACTTTTAAAAAAGGAAATCTCTAGAAAGTTTTATTCAATAATTGAATGAATAAAAATCCAACCAAAACACATCCAAATCTGTGAGGCACTGCTTAGGCAGTTCTGAGAGGAAAATTTATAGCACTAAATGTCTACATTAGAAATGAGCCAGCAATTCCTCTTCTGGGTATATATCCAAGGGAAATGAAATCATCACCTTATAAAGACATCTATATTCTCATGTTCACTGCAGCATTATTCACAATAGCCAGAGTATGAAAACAACCTAAGTGTCCATCAACAGATAAATGAATAAGACTGTGATATATATGCCTTAACTTTAAAGGCTAAATAATATTCATATATATACGTATATGATGAAATATTATATATACAAACATATATATACATATACATGTACACAGACACAATAGAATATTATTTAGCCTTAAAAAAGAAGCAGATACTGTCATTTGCCACAACATGGATAAAACTGGAGGACATTACAGTAAATGAAATAAACCAGACACAGAAAGAAAAGTATTGCATGATCTCACCTATATGTGAAATATTTTTTTAAAAGTTGAATATACAGTGATAGAGAATAAAACAGTGGTTACCAGGGGTGGTTTAGGAAGAAGCAGATGTGGAGATGCAGTTCAAAGAATTCAAAGTAGAACATATTTATGATGAGTAAGTCTAAAGACCTAATGTACAACACAAGAATTATAGTTAATAATAGTGTATTGTATTCAGGATGTTTGCTAAATTAGTAGATTATGAGTGTTCTTTCCATAGGGGAAAAATGGGTAACTATTTCAGGTGATGAATATGTTAATTTGTTTTACTATTGTAACCATTTACTATATATATATCATAACATTATGTTGTTTACCTTAAATATACACATTAAAATTCATTTTACAAAAACTAAATAAGAAAAAGTTTCAAATCAATAACCTAAATGTCTACCTCAAAATACTAGAAAGAGGAAGTAAGCAGAAGCAAGGAAATAATACACAAGAAAACAGAAAATCAATGTAATTAAAAAGAAAAAACAATACAGAAAATCAGCGAAACAGATTCTTTTTCTTCAAAATATTGCTAAAATTGACAAACTCTAGAAATACTAAGAAAAAAAGAAGACATATCACTAATATCAGGAATGAAAAAGGGGATATTACTGTAAATCCTGCAGCCATTAGAAAGAGAGTAAGGAACTGCTATAAATGCATTATACTCATACATTTGACAACTTAGAAGATATGAACAAATTCCTTGACACTTACAAGTTAATTGTTGGGCTTGCCATTCTACCCTCTATGACCTTCCCACTCATTATCTCCTATCTCAGTGACTTTAAACTCACTCATATGAGGCCCTCCATCCTGTGGTACTTCACCTGTATTTCAAGAGCAAGTCAACAACTCATTCTTCCCTGGAAGCCATTCATGAATTTAAATTACCAAGGTAAGGTCACCATCACATATGTTGCCAAGCTGGGATATTCCACCAGTTTGGTCTCAAAAACTAAATATGTCTATGATTTCTTTATATGTGGTCATGGAAATCCCAGAGAGTATTGCTATTTTCCCAAATTAGAGTCTTAAACCTTTTACTCTCATTTTCCCACATATTCTATGAACCTCTACAACTAATATTTTATTTCTTAAGCTGGTTTATGACTGCATGGCATTTCTTGTATATTTTCTTTACATTTATATACTTTTATATTCATAAAATATCAATTAAAATGTTTAGACCTGGTCATTTATGAGTAGTCTATCTTTGTCAAATTTATTTCTTCTATGAATCAAAAGTCTTTAAACTTTTCTATCTCCTCTGAGGTCAGTTTGGGAATTTTTATTTTTCTCAAAGGTTATCTATTCCATTCAAATTTAATATGCAGTTTTACACTTTGATTTTGTATTTGACATATAATTTAAAAGAGATTTCAAAGTATTTATTATTCTTTTTCAGATGCAAAATTTGTCTGCAAATATTTGTAATACGTTAAGTTTTTTTGAAGAGATGCAACATGAGAGGATTTCGTTGTTGTTTTGTTTTTTCCTTTGGAGAATATGCCATCCTAGCACCTTAAAGAAAATATATGTTTTCAGGATATATATAATTCATAATTCTATATGTGGAATTTATAATATAAAAGTGAAATACAAATAACCAAAATATGATAAGGTATAATTAAGATGTTTATCTAAAAATAAGATTTGTTAAGATGTTATTGAAATATTCAATTAAGATTTTTTAATACTCTAAAATCTATAAAATTCTTGCCTTATAAATACTGAAGCTATTATTCGGTGTATGAATAGCCAAAATTGTTGCCTATTTTATTGCAGATGGAAATTTTATCATTATAAACTATCCATTTCTTGGGTATTTAATGCCATTTAAATTTAATTCAGAACAGTCTGACTCTGATATTATTACCAAGGTTCTTCATCTTTTTGGTATTTTTGCCATTAATTTTATTTTCAAATTCTTCAGACCATTTATAGTTATATCCCTTTTTAAAAACCATAAAATTGAAATCAGCAGCTTTTACTCATTAAAAATGCACTTATGAAATTACAGTTGTATTTATTGATAGAACAAATATATTTGGTCTTACTATCATTTTTATGCTCTGCTTTTGTTTTTATTCTATATATAAATATTAAAATCTAGTCTGCTTTTCTGTAATAATTTTGTATGTGTATTTTATCTGAGATTTTGGAAGGTTTTTCATTCTTTCATTCCTTTTAGAGCTTTAATTTAACATTCACAATACACATAACTTTCTAATTCTAGACCTTGTCTATTAACTTCTAATTTGAGAATAAGAAAGGCACTTTTTCACTTATTTACTTCTGTATTTCTACCTGAATATCTTCAGATTATATTTTTTAAACAGGCTTGAGTTTTTAATTATTTTAGATTTAATGAAAAATTTAAAAAGTTATCCATAAAGTTTCCATATATCTTCTCACCAAGTTTTCCCTATTACCTATTATTGACCTCTTATGGTGATTGTTTATGGTTAATGAACCAATGCTGATACATTATTATTAACTAAGGTCTGTGCTTTAGTCAGTATTTTTTTTTAATCTAATTTACTTTTCTGCTTCAGGATCCCATATAGGATAACACACTACATTTAGTTGTCATGACTCCTCCTTGCTGTGATAGATTTTTACTCTCCTTATTTTTGCTACCTTAAATGTTTGGAGGATTACTAGGTAAGTCCCTCTACTGAAATTTATCTCATGTTTCCTCATGGTTAGCATAGGGTTATGGATTTAGGGGAGGAAGATTACAGAAACAAAATGTCATTATCTTCTCATCATACCAAGAGTACATACTGACAACATGATTTATCTACTGCTGACATTGACCATGATCATCTATCTGAGGTAGTATTTGTCAAGTTTATCTCTCATAAAGTTTTTATCTACTTTCCATACTATGCTTTCTGTATGGAAGCCATTATGTGCAGACTACACCTAACGAGTAGGGATTTATGCCCCCGTATCCCACTTGAAGATGGATTATTTATATAAATTATTTGAAATTGTTCTGCAAAGGAGACTGTCTCTTCCATCTTATTGATATAGATAAATGATTCATTCATTTACTCTCCTTGTTTCATTTACTCAAGGTATAAAGTAAATAACCATGATTTATCTATATAAATGATATCTAAATCTAAATCACTGATAACTATATCAAGTATACCTATTATATCAAGGTATAAATATCCATGAGTCTATACTGATTTAGATAAATCACTGATATATATATATATTTATAATACAATATTATACATCAGTGATATCTATATCTAAATATACATAATATTATATTATATTATAATAATTTACATTGAAATATTATAATATTTACTTTTAGATATAGATATCACTGATTTATATCAAAATCACTGATATCTATATCAGTGTAGACTCACAGATATTTACTTTAAAGCTTGAGTTTATAATCCAATACTAATACATTTATTTTGTGGTTCAAATGGTTTCAGATTGGGGGAGACTTTCAGCCATTGGAGGGGCTTTCAGGTAGCTCCTATGTCCCTTTGACCACCAGCAATAACAATGTTTAGCTTTTTTTCATATGTTTGCTGGCCAAGTAAATGTCTTTTTCTGACAAGGGTCTGTTCCTTTGCCCACTTTTTGAAGGGGTTGTTTTTTTCTTGTAAATATGTTTAAGTTCCTTGCAAATTCTGGATATTAGACCTTTGTCAGATAGATTGCAAAAATTTTCTTCCATTCTGTAGGTTATCTGTTCACTCTGATGATAGTCTCTTTTGCTATGCAGAAGCTCTTTAGTTTAATTAGATCCCACTTGTCAATTTTGGCTTTTGTTGCAAGTGCTTTTGGCATTTTTGTCATGAAGTCTTTCTCCATGCCTATGTCCCGAATGGTCTTCTTCTAGGTCTTCTTCTCCATGCCTAGGTCTTCTTCTAGGGCTTAACATCACTGGTTATTAGAGAAATGCAAATCAAAACCAAAATGAGATACCATCTCATGCCAGTCAGAATGGCGATTATTAAAATGTCAGAAAACAATAGATGCTGGCAAGGCTGTGGAGAAATAGGAACGCCTTTATACAGTTGGTGAGATGTAAGTTAGTTCAACCATCGTGGAAGACAGTATGGTGATTCCTCAAGGATCTAGAACCAGAAATATCATTTGACTCAGCAATCCCATTACTGGGTATATACCCAAAGGGATATAAATCATTCTACTGTAAAGACATATGCACCTATATGTTTACTGCAGCACTATTTACAATAGCAAAAACATGGAACCAGCCCAAATGTCCATCAATGATAGACTAGATAAAGAAAATGTAGCAGATATACACCATGGATTACTATGCAGTCATAAAAAAGAATGAGATCATGTCCTTTGCAGGGGACATGGATGAAGCTGGAAGCCATCATCCTCAGCAAACTAACACAGGAACAGAAAACCAGACATCACATGTTCTCACTCATAAGTGGGAGTTGAACACTGAGAATGCATGGACACAGACAGGGAACAACATACACCAGGGCCTGCTGGGAAGTGGCAGGGTGAGGGGAGGGAACTTACAGGATGGGTCAATAGGTGCAGCAAACCACCATGGCACACATATACCTACGTAACAAACCTGCATGTTCTGTACATGTATCCCACTTTTTTTAGAAGAAGAAGTAAACAAAAAAAAATTGCACTTTCTTATTTTCTGGCACTACAAGATATTCCAGGCTAATTTTGTGTATTTCCTGTCACAATCCTAGAATCAGCCATTTCTCCAAATAAATCTGGGTCCCTTTACTGCAGAATGGTATCAAAACCCAAAATCTGGCTGCTATGTATGCTTGTTGATGTTGAGGGTCACTGCTAGGCTCTCTAGACTCATAGGGCAAAAAATGTACCTGCCTATGATTACCCAGGTGTATACAAATATTTATATATATTTCTACATGTAAGAATCGTATTTATATGTTTTATTCTCTATCTCCATACATTTGACTTTTTTATTCCACATATAAGCAAGATTATGTAATATTTTTCTGTGTCTAGCTTATCTCTATGTCAGGCTTATTTCATAATGTCCTCCAGTTTCATGAAAATGACAAGATCGCCTCCTTTATTCAGGTTGTTTAATCATAAAATATGTGGGAATTTCCTAGCTATTTTTCTGTTATTGACTTCTAATTTAATTTCATTGTGTTATGAGAACATCCCTTGTATAATTTATATTATTTAAAATTTATTAAGCTGTGTTTTATGGCCTAGAATGTGGTCAGTCATGGTGAATGTTTCATGCGAGCTTGAGAATAATGGGTGGTCTGCTACTGTTGGATGGAGCTTTCCATAAATGCCATGTTCCAGGTAGCAGCAACTTTCCTTACAAGTGAATTTCCGTATTCTTTGCTTTCTTCTAGACAACCGAGACAAGCAACTGTAAGACTGCTTATCCTGTAGTCTCTTTCATCATCCCTGTCTTCCTGCCTCACTGAGAAAGAATTCCTTCCAAAATCTGCCTTCTAATTTCTCAGAAAACATCATATCTTTTGCATACAACATCACAAAAACATCATATCTTTTGCATATGCTTGGATTTTTAAAAAATCAAATGGAATTATTCCCAGACTATGCACTGATGGAGATACTGTTTCAAAGAAAATATAAAGATTGTCTGAAAAACAAATCTGCATCAATTTGGAGCAACTGCTTCTACAGAATAATTTGTGACCCACACAAATTATTCTGTAGAATACAGTGCTAAGTAGGTAATGTGCTGTGTAATACAGTGCTAAGTAGGTCAATGTGCTGTGGTTAGGCAGAGAAATATTTTAAAACGTTTTGTCAGGAAGGGCCACTTAATAACGTGAGAGTTGCTTGACATTACCCTAATAGGAGTATTCTAAATCATGCCCTAAAGTGAATATACTTGAAAAAAGTTCTATTTCTAATGAATAGCATTATGTACATGATATAAATAATAAAAGGTAGAATGTGTTGATGAAATTGCCAGAGGCAGCATAAGTAACTAGAAAAACAACATTCAAAATTAAATGCTTTGTTATATGATGCTAATTATAAAAGCAATAATTTGTCACCCATTGAATATTTTGTATGAAATATTTATTATAATAATGAATGTAATTTAAAAGAAATGGAGACACTGATGAGGCAATAGAGGTTAAATGGTCTCAATATTCTTTTTCTTAAGCAAATGTGCTCAACAACCATTTACAGTATGCAATTTTTAACTTCTTACAAAACAGAACTATTACTAAAAATGATAAACATGACAGCAATTTAAGCATTTTTTAAAGGGATCTCTAACTTTACATAATCTCCTGGTACTGAAATGCGTATTATTTTAAATGAGTGTTATTTACTTAATAATCTATAAAAACTCATCTGACTCCTCCATAGATTTTTCTTATGCCAAAGCATATTAGAGTCCTTGCAGTGAAATATTAAACCCTTAGGTTATAAAACTTACAAATGAGCCGTAACTGTCGATTAGGTCAGTACAGGTGCTACATATGGGCCATCCTTTGGTTAAAATCACCTGTAATATTTCACAGATAAAAATATCAAGCCTGTACTGCAATGATTTACTATAAAAAGAAGATGCCATAAAAATGAAATGCATATATATTTTCCTTTCAAAAAGGTGTGAGATGTCTGAAAAAATTAATTTCTAAACATTTTAAAATGCAGTATATTTCAAGAAATATTCCGTATCTTTAAATGTTTTAGAATGACATATATTTAGATTATTCAGATTTCATTCTAATTTATTTCCAATTATGCCAGAATACAATTGGAGGAATTATCTTAATTTATACCTACACCTGGAGGAGCAGGACCAAAGATAAAGAAAGAAAATTAGCAATGTTGTGAAGTGAAAGAAACACAGAACTGTAAATTCAGAGATCTTTATTGTAATCTAAGCTCTGCTACTAACTAGCTGTGTTATCCAGGCAAGGTACTTACTTATTGAATCTTCAGTCTGGTTTCCTCTAGAAGAAAGATATTAAAGTGTAATTTCTAAGGACAATCTCTGAGATAAATCAAGTTTTCAGTTATGAATGTCCACTTTTTTAAAAAAATTGAATTTCAAATTTAGACGTAATTTTTAATAAAATCAATATGGGGGTGCTTAACATTTCTAAATCTACCAGTAAAGTCTCAAAGAAGGACCCTTAGCTAAATGGTAGAGAGCAAACATCAAAATAATTATATATTTCAAGATAATTAAAAAGTAATAAACTTGTTAATCAAAAATGAGGTTAACATTGAATTGAGAAGTAGAACAATTACATAATTCCAAACTACTTTTGTTAGTTTTTTATTTAAAAAAATTCAAAATATTTAGATTTACAGAAAAGTTGTGTAGTGAAGATAGTTTTCATATGCTCTATCCCGTTTCCTATATTACTAACATCTTAAGCTAGTATCATACATTTATCACAATTAATGAAACAGTATTGATCCATTCTTATGAACTAAAGTTCATTCTTTATTAAGATGTTTTTAGTTTTTACCTATGTTATTTTTCTGTTCCTGGTTTCCATCCAGAATATCACATTTGTTTTGTTGGCATGTCCCTTATGGCTCTTCTTGGCAGTGAAATTTTCTCAGACTTGCCTAGTTTTTGATGATCTTGACAATTTTAGGTATACTGGTCAGGTGTTTTGCAGAATTCAGGTTTCTCCAAGGTACTGTTTTTCTCATTTCATATCTGTGCTCTTCTGAAGAAAGTCACAATGTACAGACAATGTTTCAGGAGAGGGAAGTGAAGATTAACCTCCTTTAGGGCACTGTCTACATTAAGTAATTGGAATTCTTCTGCAAGGGAGATTTGTTTTTTGTCTCCTTTTATTTATTTATTTAATTATTTACATCGGTATGGACTCATGGATATTTATCTTATACTCTAAGTTTTGATCCAATACAACTTTATTTTGTTGATTGAATTTTTCAGTTTTGACTAATAAAATCTCTTACATTTGACTATGGTATCTCTTCAACATACTTCCAGAATTGTACTTTTTTTTTTTTTTTAGTATTTTATTACATTTAGTCACTATAAGATATATCAAGACTATCTTGCATATTTCCTGCCGTAGTCCTAGAACTAGGTATTACGTTGGTGTAAAAGTAATTGTGGCTTTTGCTATTAAAAGTAATGTTTCTCCGAAGAGACCTGTTTAATTTTTTTTAATTGCACATGCCATTAGAAACGAAGATTCAAGATCTTGAATCTTCGTTTCTAAGTAGTGTGTGTCATCACAGTGCATTGCTGCTGAGATGCCATTACTTCTACACTCTCTTAGCTTACAGACAAGAAGATACATGTACATATATACACTAACCTGTGTACATGCACGTATCTATACATAGTACTCTATTTGGGACGGGCGCGGTGGTTCACGTCTGTAATCCCAGCACTTTGGAAGGCCGAGGCGGGCGGATCACGAGGTCAGGAGATCTAGACCATCCTGGCTAACACGGTGAAACCCCGTCTCTACTAAAAATACAACAAATTAGGCAGGCGTGGTGGCACGTGCCTGTAGTCCCAGCTACTAGAGAGGCTGAGGCAGGAAAATCGCTTGAACCCAAGAGGCGGAGGTTTCAGTAAGCCGAGATCGTGCCCCTGCACTCCAGCCTGGGCGACAGAGTGAGACTCCGTCTCAAAATAATAATACTACTACTCTATTTATGGATCCGTGCCTGCATTAAGCTAGATATGAGTTCATAATGATGCCCGTAAGTCAAATCACTTACCACATGGATCATCCCAGGCTTACTGTTTATTGTAAACTTCCACTCTAACATTGAGAAAACTCTTCTCATTCACCATCCATTTTTCAATTCTGGTATACAGATCTAGCGGTTTCAGCCTTGTTAGCCAATAGTCTTACTGGAAACAACTTTGTTAACTAGACTATAATGCTTATATATTGTACCTTTTAATCTGACTATCTCCATCATTTCCAAAGTGACTTAGGTCAGCACCATTTTCCCCTGACTCCATTAGGTAAGATTATTCTATACATATGCAATAACATCAGATTTTTTTCATTGTCTGCATTCTATCCTGGGATCTCCCAACTACATAAATATTCATTTGTCATTTTCATACATTAAGGTCCACTCTATGCTATATAATGCATGGGTTTCAACAAATTATAGTGCCATGTGTCCTCAATTACAGTATCATATACAGCAGTTTTAAAGCCCTAAACAATCCCATGTGGTTTACATATTCAACTCTCTCTCCCTGCAAACCCTGGCTAGCAGTGATCTTTTTTACCATGTTTATTTTTGCTTTTTCACTATGTCATATGATTTGGTCTGAATATTTGTGTTCTCTTAAAATTCTATTGTTGAAATACTAACCCCCAAGTTGATGGTATTAAAAGATGGGAACTTTGGAAGCTGATTAGGTCATCCACCCTCATAAATGAGATTAGTGACCTTATAAAAGAGACCACAGAGAGATTCCACTTTTCTTCCACCATATAAGGACAATGCAAAAAAAGACAGCCATCAATGAATCAGGAAGTGGGTCCTCAGCAGACACTGAATCTGCTGGCACTTGGTCTTGAACGTGCCAGCCTCTCAAACTGTGAAAAATAAATTTCAGTTGTTTATAAACCACCCAGTTTACAGTATTTTATTATAGGAGACTGAATGATCTAAGACATCATATAAATAAAAGCCTGCACTATGTAGCCTTTTCAGACTGACTTATTTCTTTAAGCAAAATTCATTTAAGTTTCTTCCATGTTTCTGCATATCTGGCTAGCTTATTTTCTTTTACTGGTAAATAGTATTTCATTGTATGATTGTTCTACAGTTTGGTTACCTGTTCACCTACTGAAGTATATCTTGGTTGCTTCCAGGTTTGGCGATTATGAACAAGGATGCTATTAACATCTATGTGAAGGTTTTTGTGGGGACCTATACTTCTAATTCAGTCTGGTAAATACATAGGCATTCAATTGGTAAGATCACATGGTAACCCAATGCCTAGTTTTATGAACAACTGTCAAACCACCTTCCAATATGTCTGTGCTTTTTTGCATGTCCATCAGCAATGAGCATTCTTGTTGTTCAGCATTCTTGCTCACTATTGGTGGCGACAGGTTTTTATTATTTTAGCCATTTTAATAGGTATGGAATGACATTTCCTTGCTGTTTTGATTTGCAACTACCTAGTGACAAATGGGATTGTTTGTAGAAAAAACACAAATTGTTTTTCCTGTGCTTTCACAGTACAGCGATCAACACAGAAGACTTCTGTGACCACATGTGTGGGGAATTCTCCTCATCAACAAGCAAACAATCAATTCCGCAGTGAACACCATCTGAGTCTCTTCTAATTCAATTCAGTTATGATGCTATCTACCTTGAGATAGTGTCAAATGTCACAAGATGCGAGATCAGTCCTCAAGCCTGCCCCTACTTATGGCGTTAACCACAGTCCTAGGTTGTTTTACCTGTGCTTCTGACCAACTAGCTATAAAGTGGGGATCCTACAAACCCCTCCTTGGGTTTGGTTAGTTTACTAGAGGGGCTCACAGAACTTAGGGAAGCACGTACTTATGCTTACTGGATTATTATAATGGATTTTACAGATGGATGATATAGATGAAGAAATACTTAGGATAAAGTATGGGAGAGGTAACAAAGCTTCCTGCCCTCCCCAGGTATGCCATCCTACAGGAACCTCCATGTATTCAGCTATTGCAAAGCTCTCCAAACTCTACCCTTTGGGGGTTTTATGGAGACATCATTATGTAGCTATGATTGATTAAAACATTGGACATTGGTGATAACTTAACCTTCAGCTCCTTTACCCTCTCTGGAGAATGGGAGGAGAAAATGGGGACCAGCCCTTATCCTGTAGCTACCTAGAAGCTGTCAGCCACCAGTAAACTTATACTTGATATTCTCAGTATTTTAGGCATTATATGCAAGGAAATGGGGCTGAAAACTAAATATATGTATTTTACAGTATCACAAGGGTTGAACTTTTCATATGCTTATTTTCCACTTGTATATCTTCCTGGTGAAGTATATTTTCAGATCTTTTGCTCATTTTTAAATTGGGTTGTTCGTTTTCTTATTTTGAGATTAAGATACTTTGTATATTTTGGATGCAGTTCCTTTATGAGATACATGATTCTTAAATATATCTCCCAGTCTGTGACTTGTCTTTTTTATCTTGTGAAAGTGTCCTTCAAACAGTGAAAGTTTTGAATTTTAATAAAGTTCAACTTATCTATTCCTTCTTTAATGGATTGTCCTTATGGTTGTTTTAAAAAATTCATCACCCAAGGTCACCTGAATTTTCTCCTATATTTTCTTTTAGAATATTTACAGTATTAAATACAGCATTTTACATTTAAGTAGGGGAGATGTGAGGTCTGTGTCTATATTTTTTGTTTGTTTGTTTGCTTGGTTGGTTGTTTATGATGAATGTCCAATTGCTTCAGCACTGTTTGTTAAAAAGGAAAGCACCGAGTTATTTCAACAGTAGTATTCTTTCGTCAATATCATGCTATGTTGAATACTGCCACTTAAGGGTAAGTCTTAGAATCAATTACTGTGAGTTGTCCAACTATGTTCTAGGAAGAACTGTTTCTCTTTTTCTAGTGCTTTTTAGAATGCTCGCTTTTCAATATAAATTTTAGAATTGATTTGTCAATATCTATATTTTGCAGGTATTTTGGCTGGTATTGCACTGAGTCTATAGATCAACTTGGGAATAACTGACACCAGGCCTCCAATCTATGAACATAAAATATCTCTTCATTTGTTTATATCTTTATTTAATCAAATATGTGTACATTTCCACATAAAGACCCCGTTGTATATATTTTGGTAGAATAAACCTATTGTCTTGGTCCCTTTGTGCTGCTATAGTAAAATACCACAAACTGGGTAATTTATTGAAGAAAACCAAAAATGTTTCACCCCAAAATATATATTTTTGACATATTTTGAGACGGCTACTTAGAGGGACTGCAAACACAAAAACAGCCCTAAAAAGCTACTCTTCTGAGAGGGAGATTTGCATCTGTAGAGGAAATAAAGTGAGATAAATAGCAGATGCAAACTGGCTTTCTTTGAGGACCCTTCTTGGATCTAGGAAAGATTAACTGAGAGTCCGACACCTTTGAAAGTCTAACAGAGAAACTTACCCCACAGGCTACCCCGTATTCTTTCTGAGAGTTTCTACCTGTGAGGTTTAATCTGCACAAGACCTCTGCTCTATGCCTTTCTTTCTTGCTCCCTTTCATAACTTGTCTTGCCTTGCTCTAAGCCCCTATTCTTTCTGTAACCTCAAGACAGTATAAAAACATCAACCATCTGGCCCTTTCTCTGCATTTTCTTATTTTGTATGGCTTCCATGCATGTGTATGCACGTTAATAACTGCGTATACTTTTTACCTGTTAATCTGTTCTGTTTCTTTTGTAAACTCAAATGATCAAATATTCAGGGAAAACATTAAACTGCCCTACATGATAAATAACAGAAATTTATATCTTGTGGTTCTGGAAGCTGAGAAGCCCAAGATCAAGGCACCAGCAGGTTCAGTGTCTGGTGAGAGCTGCACTCCACTTTAAGATGGTGCCTTAAAGGCTGTGTCCTCACATGGTGGAAAGCAGAAGGGCAAGAAGAGCCTAGCTAGTTTTCATTCAGCCTTTTCATAAGGTTGCTAATTTCATTCATGTAGGCAGAACATCCACAGCTCAATTGCCTGCAAGGCCTCACTTCTTCAGTAATGCTGCATTCGGGTTTCAGTTTCGAAGAGGACACAAACAATAAAACCATAGCATTTCTCCTTTGGCTCCCCAAAATTTGTATCCTTCTCACATATAAAACATATTTATTCCATCCCAATAACCCCCAAAGCCTTCATTTGTTCCAGCATGAACTCAACAGTCTAAGCCCAGCATCTCATCTAAATCAGATATGGGTGAGACTAAAGGTACAATTTATACTAAGCAAATTTCTCTCCAGCTACGAATGTGTACAATCAAACAAGTTATTGTTTCCAAAATACAATGGTGGCCCAGGCATAGGATAGACATTTCTGTTCCAAAAGGGAGAAATAAGCAAAAAGAAATGGGTAACAGGCCACAAGTAAGTTCAACACCCAACAAAGTAGACATTAAATCTTGAGGATTGAAAATCTTCTTTGACTTGATGTCCTGCTTTCTGAACAGAGTTGGGGCCTCAAAGCCCCTGGGAAGCCCCGTGTCCATGGCTTTGCTGCATGCAACTCACACAGCAGCTAACAAGTTGGAGTCCAGTGCCTACGGCTCTCCCCGTCTGGCATTGCACACTGGTGACTGTACCGTCCTGGGGTTTGGGGGGTTGCCTCAACCCCACAGTTCTATTCAGCATTGTCTTAGTGAAGATTCTCTCTACAGTGGCCCAACCCGTGTGGTGGTTCTTTGCCTAGACACCAAGGCTCTCCTATGCATCCTTTAAAATCGAGGTGGAGGCAACCATGCCTCCACAGCTTGGATGCTCTGTGCACCTTCAGAGTTAGCACTATGTGGATGCTGCAAGGATTAAAGATTGTACCTCTGGTGTGGTGGTCTGAGCTGCACCTGGGTGCATTTGAGCTACAGCTAAGGTGGCCAAGGAGCACAGTGCTGAAATGTGAAGGGCAGAAACTTGGAGCCGAGCTGGGCTGCAAGCCTCGACATCCAAAGGGTGCCCTAGGCCCCTCCCCTGAAACCTCTCCTATCAAGGCCCTGGCATTCTGGGCCCATGATGATAGTGGCAGCCTCAAATATTTCTAAAATGCCTTCAGGGTCATTCTTCCATTGTTCTGATGAATAATATCTAGCTTTCTTCTATCCATAATAATCTCCCTATCAAATGTTCACCTATCCACACCCTTGGCATTTTTCTTTTTTTCTTTTTTTATCAGAATTAGGATTTTTATACTTTACATGGCCAGGCTGAGAATTTTCCAAATATTTTAGTTCTGCTTTCCTCTTGATTATAAAATTCATCTTTAATTTGTTTATTTCTTGGTTTTATTTCAAGTAGAAGGAAGGTTTTATTTCAAGGGGAGAAGCCATGCATCACCTTCAACACTTTTCTTATATACTTCTGCAAAATATCTTAGTTTGTCACTCACAAGTTCTGCCTTCCGCAAGGCAGGAAGTAAGTCATAGACACAAGGCAGCCAAGTTCTTTGCTACTTTATAACAAAGATGGCCTTTCTTCTGGTTTCCAATAAGATGTGCCTCATTTCCATCCGAAACCTCGTAAGAATGACCTTTACTGTTATTTCTACCAACATCAGATCATGACCACTTAAGTCATCTCTAAGAAGATTAAGACTCTGTCTATAGCTCTCATTTTCTTCTGAGCCCTTATCAGAATGCAGTTGTTTTGAGCATGCATCTCCAAACTCTTCCAGCCTCTACACATTACCCAGTTCCGAAGCCACTTCCACATTTTTTAGGTATTTGTTTTAGTAACGCCCCACATCTGGTACCAATTCCTGTCTTGGTCTATTTGGGCTGCTATAACAAAGTATCACAGGGTGCATAGTTTATGAACAATAGAAAAATTTATTTCTCACAGTTTTGCAGATTGGGAACTCCTGCAAAATCAGGGCACTGGAAGGTTTGTTGGATGGAGCAGTCTATACATGTCAATTATATCAAATGTATCTATAGTGCTGTTAAGGTCAACTGTATACTACTGATTTTCTTTCTGCTTGATCCATCAATTACTGAATAAGTGTTATCAATTCCTCCAACTGAAATAGTAAACACGTATTTTCCTTGTAATTCTATCAGTTTTTCTTCATGTGCCTTGATGCTCTTTTATTTGGTTCATACACATTTAAAATGTTCATCTTAAGTGATTAAACAATTTATCATTATGAAATGCTCAGTAATCTTTCTTGTTCATAAGTCTGCTTTGACTGAATAAAATATAGCTGAACTAGCTTTATTTTGACTAGTATTATGTGGTGTATCTTTCTCTATCCCTTTGTTACCCATATATCTGTGTCCCTGAATCTAAAGTGAGTTAGTTTCAGGAAATACATGTTGGATCTTGATTTTTTATCAACTCTAGTAATCTGTCTTTTAATTGGTGTATTTAGACCACTAACATTTAGAGTAATTATTATAGTTGGATTAATACATACAGTATTTGTTGTCTATTGGTCACATTTGTTTCTTTTTTCCCTTTTCTTTCTCCTTGTCTGCCTTTTCTGTTGTTTTTTTTTTTAATTTAGCATTTTATAAGATCTCTCTAAGCACATCAGCTATTTTGCCTTTCAAAAATTATTTGTTGCTGTAGAGTTTTGACACACATTCTAAATCTATCTTCAAATCATATATCATTTTAAATGTAGCACAGATATACTGTAATAGAGAATTCTCAATTGTTCCCTCTTGTTCCTTCTGACATTGCTGTTTGTATTAGTCTGTTCCATTGCCAAAAAGGAATACCTGAGACTGGGTAATTAACAAAGAAAAGAAGTTTAACTAGTTCATAGTTCTATGGGCGATACAAGAAGCATGGCAACAGCATCTGCCTTTGAGAGGACCTCAGGAAGCTTCCACTCATGGTAGAAAGTAAAGGGGGAGCAGGTGCTTCACATGGTGAGAAAGAGATCAAGAGAGAGGTGAGGAGGTGCCACTCACTTTTAATCAACCAAATCTTTCATGAACTCACAGAATAACAGTTCACTCATTGCCATGAAGAGGGTACCAAGTCATTCATAAGAGACCTGCCCCCATGAGCCAAACACCTTCCATCAGGCCCCACTTCCAGCAGTGGAAATAACATTTCAACATGAGAGTTGGAGGGGACAAAGATCCAAACTATATCAATGTTATTCATTTTACTTATCCGTATAATTCCCAAAACTTTGTTAATATTATTACTTTAAGAAAGCAGTTACTTTTAAGATCAATAAATATAATTGATCTTTTATTTTTTCTTACTATTCTTTCTCTCTGCTTGATCCAAGTTTGTGGCTTACATTCTTTTCTTTCTGCCTATAGAATATCTACTAAATTTTCTTGCAGGGAAGATCTGGTTGAAAATGAACACTCAATACATGAAAAAAAAATTATGTCTTTTTTTACATTTGAAGGATAATTTTAATGGATATAAATTTTTTAAGATACTCTAAATATATTTACATTAAAGTATATTTAAATACTTTTCACCACTCTATTCTTTCTTCCATGGTTTCTGATGAGTCATCTACTGTAATTCTTGTATTTGTTCATCAGTAGGTAAGGTGACCTTTTTTCCTTCTGGATTGTTTTAAGATTTCTCTTTATCTTTGGTTTTCTGCAGCTTAAATATAAAATGTGTAGCTGCAGCTTGTTTTTTCTCAGTAGTTATTCTGTTTGGATTTGTCTAGTTTCTTGAATCTGTGTTTTGGTCTCTGTCTCAGTTGTTATAATTTCAAATATTTCTTCAGTTCCTTTCAATTTATCTTCTGTCATTCTAATTACACATTTTTACACTTTTGAAATCATCACAAAGGTCTTGTATATTCTTTTCTACTGTATTTACTCTCTTCGTTTTTCACTCTGTTATGTTAGTAATGTTTGTGGAGGGTGAACATTCTCTAATCTTCTAATTAAATCTGATTATTTTAGTGGCCTGTGTTGGGAGCAAGCCCCCCAAAATCCGGCCATAATCTGGCCCCAAGACTGGCCATAAACAAAATCTCTGCAGCACTGTGACGTGTTCATAACGGCCCTAACGCCCAAGCTGGAAGCTTGTGGGTTTACGGGAATGAGGGCAAGGAACACCTGGCCCTCCCAGGGCGGAAAACCACTTAAAGGCATTCTTAAGCCACAAACAATAGCATGATCGATTTATGCCTTAAGGACATGTTCCTCCTGCGGTTAACTAGCCCAACCTATTCATTTAATTCGGCCCATCCCTTTGTTTCCCATAAGGGATACTTTTAGTTAATCTAATATCTATAGAAACAATGCTAATGACTGGTTTGCTGTTAATAAACATGTGGGTAAATCTCTGTTAGGGGCTGTCAGCTCTGAAGGCTGTGAGACCCCTGATTTCGCACTTCACACCTCTGTATTTCTGTGTGTGTGTCTGTAATTCCTCCAGTGCCACTGGGTTAGGGTCTCCCCGACCAAGCTGTTCTCGGCAGGCCTGCTTTCCAGAGCTGTGACTTTCACAAGTGTTTTTCCAATGGTTTAACTTTTTATTTTTTTCTGCTGTCTACTTCTTTTTCCAGCCACAGAGTTCCAGAATGCTGTTTTATCTTTCTTCCTTCTTAGTTGAAATAAAACTAGTATTAGATTTAGAACTGTGTTCTGTCAAAGTCCTTTCCCTTGGGAAACTTGCCTTTATTATGATCAAGTTTCTGGGAATATTGCACAATGATTACTCTTCTCTCCCTAACAGAGCCATGAGATCATCATTGGATCTTCACTGTGAGAAACCAGTGGTATTCTTGGAGGTAATATCCCCGAAAATCTTGCAGTGCCCATGCTGTGGTTCTGAGGTCTTTCTCACTCTCACACTCAACAGTTCATCAATAGTCCAGACTCGACAATTCATCAAAATTACCCTTTAAATAACAAGTTTATAGCCCCAGGGCCTCCTATTCCAAGTAAGCCATTCTTCATTGCTATCTCTCTGTATGCACCTCTCTCTACAGATTTGGGGTTCTGTAACTTCAGTTCTCTGATAGGACCCAGAAATTACTGGTTTTCAGCTTTTCCAGCTTTTACTGTTGTAAGGATGGTGTAATTATTTCCAAGCTCTTTACCTGTAATAAATAAATCCTGAAGTGTAATTAAATGCTTTTAAATATAAAATTCTTAGCCAGTGATACCTTGTCCCTTTTTATAAAACAAAACAAAACCAAAAAAAACAATAGTTATGTAGGTATCATCTAGGAATCTTCTTAGAAAATAGACCCCTAGAGATTCTGTTTCAGGAATGTTGTGATCCAGACACCATTATTAAGAACTAACCTTGGTAAATTTTTTTTTTGTACAATCAGGTTGTAGAAACTAATGGTCTAGAAAATAAAGGTAATATTTTTAGAGTTATTGTCTCAGTTCAGTAAGGTTGCTATAGCTAAATACCATAATCTGGGTGGATTATAAACAGCAGAAATTTATTTCTCAGAGTTCTGGAGGTTGAGAAGTTGACAATCAAGGCACTGGCAAATTTGGAGTCTGCTGAGGGCCGCCTTCTTGGTTCATAGATGGCACCCTCTCACTGTGTACACACATGGAAGAATTGGCAAGGCAGCTCTCTGGGGCCTCTTCTATAAAGGCACTAATCCGTCCCCATAATACCATCACATTAGTCATTGAATTTTAATGTACGACTTTTGAAAAGACACAAACATTAGAATTAATGACAGTTATTGATTCATTATTATTTTCTACTTCTTTTCATATCTAACATAAACCGAACTTATTTTAAAGCAGTTACTATGATCTTAAGTATTCTAGTTTTATATTCCTTCAAGAATTTGGTCCCACAGAATACTATAATCAAATATCATCAATCTTCCTTAAGCCTAAGATAGAATGTTGGATCACATTTGACTGGAATCAAGGTATCCATTAAAATTCTGGAAAGACCTTCAAAAGATGTCATATGGAAGCATTAATCAGGTTCCTTAAAAACTCACAGAAGCAATCAATTTAAACTATTGGCATGAAGGGAATACCTAAAGACACATTTAAATTTCTATAGGAGAAAATGGTTAAAATTAATTCATCAGATATGAGGGGGTTGGAAAATTGGATATGTAAAAGTGAAGTTGGATATCATGCTTAATATTCTATTAACTTGAAAATTAATTCAAAGACCAGAACGGACTTGACCTCTCTATATATAATGCAAAGTTAACAGTATAAATAGAACCCAAGAGTGATGAAATAAATTCATTACTCAGAACTGGACAGTAGCAGAGCCTCACAAATTTGGTGCAAGTTTTATTAATGATTGTAAACAAAATGCTTATGTGTGTGCATGTGTACGTCTGTGTATGTGTATTTATATGAAGAAATATATATGTTTCCATCAGCTTAAAGGGATAGAATATTATGAGAGGGAGATAGAGACAGGGAAATGAGACAATGATGAACATAACATATAAAGTTATGTCAGTGAAGACTCCTGGTTTTTATATTCTAGCAGTTTATAGAAGAGAAAAATGCAAAGGGTGCTGTGCATAATTTGACTTCTGAAGTTATTAGTCCTGCAGGAAACATCCATCTCAAAATTTTGACATGGAAAAGGGAAAATAGATCCAAGTTCCATATTACTAAAAGTACTAATATTCCAAGTTTTATTGAACAACACATGATGTCACTGGGCTATAATCTAGGAAATAGCATACTAAAGAATCTATGATAATAATAATAGTAATAATTCAAATATGCTAAGCATGTAATGGTGGTAACCTTGAGTAAAAAATTTATGGGCTCTTGCCTTATATAGAGTGCCTAAATTTAAGCAAAGTGTACTGGTGTTGACACTTTGAACCCCTTCCAAGCCAGCATTTCTGAAATTAGGGAGTTAGAATACAGTACAATCAAGTATCAAAAATACAAAGATAACACAGTTTAAATTTTTTATTTTAAATTTACTAAATACTTAGTAAATTTGAATTCATTACTCATCAATTCTTGAATTCCTCCTCAAAAATTAAATGTGTTTTACCATTGAGTGAAATAGAGGAGAGGAAATAAAATTGTTTAATTATGTACAAAATGATGTATTGGGCTTTGTGTAGTTTCCTGCCTACCAATGACAATATTAACAATGAAAGTAAAACAAGATATGAATCCAAGAGCAAGTTTATGATTGTAAACTAACTGTATTCAGAAGATACTTCACTGGTCCCAAAGGGTGAATACAAGCTCATTTAAAGTCAGCTTAGCTAGCAACTTGTCTTCATGGTATATAATAAGATTTCCAGTACCCTGGATAAGAATAAGGAGCTACAAACTTAAATCATACTACATGACAATTTAAAAGGTTTTTTTATCTCACCTAATTTAAGATTCATAACTAAAGCCAGGCTATGATTTTATTCTGACATTTCATCTGCTTAGCATAAGGAAGAGTCATCATGACCTCAGAATCTGAGCCAGCCACAGTCATTCAGCAATCTAATTTTATACTCAGTGGACTGGAATATTTTCCATCATTCTGGAAGTGTTCTGCTTCATCTAGGAAACACTGGTTCTTACATTTTATCTTCTAAACTAGTTAATGGAGTAGTAGTGATCATGCAGAGTAAGATTAAGTGCATTTGTTTTCAAATGTAGATATTAAAAATCTTGTTAATGAGAATAACTCTTTTTAGATATTGTGCCAGCTGTTTGGTAACAACTGTTCTCTAGTGCAATTTATACTGAGATATTTGCTTCTTGAAGTTTTTCTGATTAAGTGAATCAGAAGTACTTAGGGTACAATTTATACTTTTCTAGTTCCAGATTGATCTGCTACCCAGATTGAATTAGAGTTGACTATTAAAAATTTTCATTTTCATGTTTTTTCAAGCACTTTTGTATGTAACGTTCCCTCTCTGTAACTTTGTTTTAATCTAATCCAATTACAATCAGCATGTATAAACTGGTGAAACAGGAATAACCTGTAACTTTCAAAAATAATTACTATATATTGAGATTCTGGCTCTTCTGCAGGTAGATGACTAATCTATCTTTGAACAGAGTGATTAATCCTGATAAAATCTAGATAAAAACTGAGGCCTAATCATGATAACTAAAACACTAGCATACTTTAAATAAGGGCTTGGGGAAAGAGATGAAAATAATAAAGGCTATAGTCAATGAGATTTCTGTTGGGAAGCAGAGTCGGAGAAATACTTCATTAAATGAAAATTCTGCTAACAATTACATAGATCTGCCTTCCACAGATCCCCAGATCAGGGTGCTATGGCTGAAGCAGAAACCCAAGAAAGGTGGGGAATATCCATCCAACCAATCATCTGCTCCTTTCCCCCTCACAACAACCTCAGAAATAGCTCCAGATAATTCAGTGGGTTACAGAATTGAAAAACTTCACATATTTTTAATATTCTGTAAGCTGATCTGCAGTAGATTTTTCTAATATTGTTTTTAATATTATGCCTCTCAGCAGTGCTTTAAGAAATGTCTCTTAAAGAGGATGAGGTCAAAGACAGTTATGGCATTTACTAATACTATTTAAAAAGTCACATCCATAGAGTATGTGAACCATGAAATAAAATAGTATTCTATAGGTAGACATATTAATACTTTAGTATTCATAGTGGAGGTGGACTGAAGCATGCTATTTCTGAGGTTACAGGTATAAAAAGACAAAAAACCTCACAGACATGCACTGAGCAAGATTAATATTTCTTCAAATGTAATTTACAGGAAACTGATCGTCCCCAAGGACATCACAAGTTGTCTGCCAGCCCAGGTTTCTCTACTGAATTAGTTTATATTATTTAATTTGTTTCTATCTTTCTTAATTCCAAAAGTGATTTGTACTTAAAATACCTACAAGAGGAATAATTGAGTACATGAGAAAATTAGAGCTAAGATCCAAAATATGCAAAATGGAATACATTCATGGAGATGCTATGACTTGAAATAATCATTGAGATTTTCTACTACTAGTAGAATTGACATAAAAATTACAATGAGTTTGCAAATGTCTAACATGCAGACAGAAAAATAATTATGTTAATCCTATTGTTCCTGAGACAGAACCGACTTTCTCAGAGTTTGTAGTCCAATCTGTGAGACAAACACATACATACCCAATTTCAATCTACTATCCAAATATTATGATAAATTATTCAAAACATGCTACCTGGAGTAGAACAAGATAGGAGGCAATGACCTACATTGGGATGCTGTTGTAGTAATCCAAACAACTAAGGCTGTTTTAGTGGGAATAGAAAGATATTAAAGAAGTTGAATTTATAAAATATAGTGATAGATTGTACTTGGAACATGATGAATGAGAAGGAAGCAAAGAAAAATAATACCACATTTTTGGTTGCTTACACCATTCTCCAAGATTAAGAAACAGGAATAGGGGCCAGCCACGGTGGCTCATGCCTGTAATCCCAGCACTTTGGGAGGCCCAGGTGGGTGGATCATCTGAGGTCAGGAGTTCAAGATCAGCCTGGCCAACATGGTGAAACCCCCTCTCTACTAAAAATACAAAAATTAGATGGGTGTGGTGGCGGGCACCTGTAATCCCAGCTACTCAGGAGGCTGAGGCAGGAGAATCACATGAACCCGGGAGGTGGAGGTTGCAGTGAGCCAAGATTGCACCACTGCACCACAGCCTGGGTGACAGAGTGAGACTCCGTCTCAAAAAAAAAAAAAAAGACTGTGTTTCAAGGAAGTGAGTTACACTTTAAACAAATAATTGAGTTAGAAGCAGCTTAGAAAAAATATAGCTATTTCTGGAACTAAGATCAGCGTGAACTTCTCTCTGTGTGTTAACAGAAGACAATGAAACACAGTGAACAATATCTTCAACAACATCTTTTTACATGGTCAAAAAATAATATTTAAGTATAGTTAAGTGAAAGGAAGTTTAAAGGAAGTATGTCATCCAAGTAGACATCTTGGAGGGTTGGGCTCTGGATAACTTTCTTCTCAAATTATTTGAGTTATTATGATGGAAACTTCTTCCTTTTGGGGATTTCTGGGAAAAATATTTCTGGCTCTCCTTTGACTATGCAAGGAGGGATTTTTCTGATCAGTGGAATGACAAGGATCTCACAGCTATTGATACTCTTTCCTCTGTTATTAAAGTTAGAGGTGCTGAAGGTGACTGTCTCAGTATAGTTTTCTCTTTTTCACTTCAAGGCTAAGCTTACAGAAACATAGCAGTCTTCAATGATTCTAGGTACCATAAAGTAAACACATCTGTGTCCAGGCCAGGGTCTGCCTTTTAGAAGCAAGTTTGAATTAAAGCCTACTTTATCAGCACTTTGAGGACAAGATGAATATAAAACAGTGCTTTTTCTTGGGCTGCTTGAGAAAATGTCCAAACTGCAGACCAAATCTCTGTGCATCGATCTCAGATGTGGATTTTCTAAAAAGTAGCACAAATGTTTATTTTTGCTGCAAACACAATATTTTAAAATCTAGTTTTCCCAGAAAGAAAAACTAGTATTTTGAAATCAATCGACAATTTGTGTCTATACTTCAAGCCTTAAAGAGTCTGTAGTAGCAATGATACAGTTTTACCCCCAACTCACACACAGTCTTTTATTGGGATAAACTTTGGAATATATAGAAGAATAGATGAAATACATGACACTCAAGAAGGTCTAGACTTGCATTTTGGTGAGTTTCTCAATTATTGTGGTATTTAGATATTCCCGGAAAAATAGTCGAAATGCATGTTTCCCAATTCTAATCACAGAAACCAAAATCAAACGGATCTAGGGTGGAATCCAGTAATGTGTATCTTTTACAAAAACAACAAAATATGTTGATCCAGATATTCATGTATCTTCTTTAAGAGACACTATTATCAGTATGGAAGCAAAATAGAAAATATTCCAATCAACTGTTTGTTAAATATTATGCATCTTGAAGTCTAAAATTGTACTCCCCAATAGCTATGCCAAAAATAACCAATACCCCAGCCACCATGGATTTAAACAATGTTAATACCTGATCCCAAACTGATTGTTGCCTCTATTATGGATTGAAATAATAAAATACGGGTAAAAGGAAATATTAATATTATTTTCTTAGTAATTTGAATATAGAAAACATAAAGAGTAGTTACCAATATATTCAAAAGCCAAAAAGTCATAATATTGATAAACGCTAGAGAGGCATAATGTACTATCTTTCAATTAAGTTTTGGAAAAAAATGAGAAAATATAAATACTGCTATAAAACTGGAAAGAAAAGATATTAGAGCAGAGAATAAACCAGTTGGTACAGGTGGTAATAGGATGGAAAAATAGCCATGGAGCAATGAAGTCATTTTTACATATTCAGGGATGCCAAAGCTACAACAAAAACCCAGCCTATAGTTTTGCTCTTCCTAAATCCTTGTTTTGGCATGTATGTGTGTGTGTGTGTGTGTTCTGATGCCTGTTAATCATTGTAGTAAATTTCCCCTTACTGTGGATACAAAGTATTATGTTTACCCTTTTTCATAATGTTAAAACAGAATAGGTTCCTCTGCTAGGCATCATTTCATAGGTTTCTAATCTGAAGGTCATTGACTTTGTTATATTTATTATATTTTATTTCTAGTTTTCTATAATGTTATATCATATTAAAAAGAAATAATCTTTTAAAAATATTTAGTTATAATTAATGTATTACTCCTATTGAATAAAACACACGATTGTAGTACAACAGCTTTAATGAATCACTGCTCCACAACTCCTACTTTCCATGCTTTCTCTAATGTCTACTGTCTGACTTACTGTGAAGCCAGCCCACAGTGAAGTGCAGTCAATGCAATTTGCAGAATCCAAACAACAGAATAAGAGCAGAGTATAAAAGGTTTAATTTGGTGCTGAAAAGTAATAGTTAAATAATCTTCACTGAGAAAATTAATTTTTTATATACTTATGTTATATACAGTACTCATTATGTGCTTATTATTAAAGTGACTAATTTCTGTTTATGTTTTCATCTTAAGAATTTTAGAATCACTGTGACAATGGATAATGTATAAATTATCAATGAAATTATGATTCTTGCTAAGAGAATTACCTTCCTGTATGCAGAATGAGACTCTCAAACGTAAGATATTTGATAACACTTCAACGTGTAACTTCTTGACTGCTTCATCCTTCCCCTTCTCCAATATAGGCATTTAAAGCTATAAATGTCTCTATATCCTCTTCTTTTTCTGTATCTGATAAGTTTTGATAAGTTGTACTATTTTTACTCAGTTCAAAGTATATTATAATTTTATTGTGAGTTTTGTTTGACCCATGGGTTGTTTTGAAGTGTGTGCTTAATTTCCAAGCATTTGGGGATTAAAAAAATATATTTTAGTGTTGCTTTACAGTTTAATTCCACTTTGATCAGAAAAATCTCAATTATTATTTCAATACTTTAAAATTTGTTTACACTTGCTTAAGTGGTTAGCATATAGTTAATTTTGAGAAGTGTCCCTTTTTTACTCACGAATGATATGCATTCTGCCATTCTTGGCATAGCATTCTATAAATGTCAAATAGGAAAAGTTGGTTAATTGTGTTATTTAAATAAGATATATCCTTTATGGTTTTGTGTCAGCTTTGTTTAACTGTTGCTAAGATTTCTGTTCAAATTTCAAATATGATTTAAAATTTTTCTATTTTCCTTCTTATGTCGTTAAATTTTGACTTTTTGCATTTTGAAGCAATGTTAGTAGCTACATATAAATTTAATATGTGTATGCCTCCATGTTTATTTATATTTTTAACTTATTTTATTTATTTTTATGTGTATAAATTTATGGGGTACAAGTGCAATTGTGTTACATACATAGATTTCATACCAGTCAAGTCAGAGCCTTATGGTTTATAAGGACAGTTTTATCTACTTAAAAATGTCTTTTCTGGGAGGCCAAGGTGGGTGGATCACGAGGTCAGGAGTTTGAGACCTGCCTGGCCAATATGGTGAAGCCCGATCTTTACTAAAAATAAAAAAATTAGCTGGGCGTAGTGTTGCATGCCTGTAGTTCCAGCTGCTCAGGAGGCTGAGGCAGGAGAATCGCTTGAACCCGGGAAGTGGAGGTTGCAGTGAGCTGAGATCACGCCACCGCACTCCAACCTGGGCAACAGAGCAAGACTCCATCTCAAAAAAACCAAAAACCAACCAACCAAACAAACAAACGAAATGTCTTTTCTTGCCTTTAATAATATTTCCTACATTAAAGCTTGGAGTTTTAATATTACCATAGTTACCTCAGACTTCTTTTGGTTAGTATTTTTATATTTTCATGGCATAAGATTTTTTTTAATTGCCTTCTTTCAATCTATCTACTTTCTCATCTAAAGTATGACTTTTGTAAAGAGAAAATGACTGGCCTTTCATTATCTTATCCTTTCTGATGACCATTGTCATTTAACCGTTTATTTCTCTTATGTTTAATTTAATCACCTATATATAGATTTAAATCTACTATTTTTCTATTTATTTTCAAATTGTTCCATGTATTATTTATTTCTTTATTCTTCTTTTCTACTATTCCCTTGAATAATGAAATATCATTTACTATTTTGTTTGACCTCCTTTGTTCATGTATTATTTACACCTTTCTATATTATTCTTTTAGTGCTGAGTTTTTAATGCAGACATGAAAATACGCAGCTCTAGCTGCTTATAGCCTGCCTTAAATAAATACTTTTACCACTTAAACAACATGAGGACCTTACAAAAGTTTATATCCACTTACCTCCTTTCTCAACTTCATGCTATTGTTAGCATAAATTTTAATACTTCACTTGTTTTCAAACTCACAAATCATAGTTAATTATTTTTTGGTTTCAAATATAAAAAGGGTGTTTTTTTTTAAACTCTCCTCAGGTATTTTTCATTATGCCACACTCTTCATTCCTTTCTGCATCATCAAGCTTCCATTTGGGATCATTTTTCTTCTGCACAGATGCACCTACAAATAACTCATCAAAGCAGTGTCTCAAGTGGCTAGTCATTTCCAAGAGGATTAGGAAGACCCCAGCCATAAGTTACCTGCAGGTCTTTTCCCTCCAGCCCTCTGGCCACCTCCTTCCTCCACAAATGATAGGCCAAGTATAACCATTAGTAACCTGCAGCACCTTCTAAACAAACTATGTAAACAGACACAGAAGAATGTCTAACAGAAAATGTCAAATACAAAAAAGAAGGCACATCCAAAATTCAACAAGAATATGAATAAAGCCAGTAACATAAAAAACTTAGAGCAACAAACCAAAGTAATTACAATTGCATGAAATATAAAGGTCTAACATGAACGAAGACTTAAATCCAGTCCTCCATATTATAATCCTAAAGTTTCAATTTGGAGTTTTCATGCTAACTCTATGTCATAACTTCCCTGCACTGCTTTTCATTATATTCTTCATTATGTGGTTGCTTCTATCTTCCTGAGCAAAGGCAGAAAGTTTGCATGCATTTACTTTGCCTCTCCAGGGGCTTACATAAATTTTGTTTCTAAGAATAAGTGCTCCGAATTTTAAAATCTGATATAAAAGTAACCTGTGGAATTCAATTTTAAATTAAGTATAAACAATATAATCATCAAGATTAAAGTTCATAAAAAAATCCATAAAAGAAAAAATACATAGACATACGTAAAATTTTTGTAATGGTTGTTGAAATATTGTATAAAATGGTAGTTATGTTGGATTTATTTTCTTAAAAGAATAGAGCTAAATAGCATATTACTTTTCTAGAAAATGCAGCCACGCAGTCTTTCCAGAATGCATCACAAAGGGATTAATTGTGAAAAATGTGGTTAAGAAAGATAAGGGAAATAGAAAATGAAGGCAGATTTTCCAAATCCTTCTAATGGAAAAGGAAGGAGAAAAGAAAGTGGGAGATAGGTTGTCTTTAAAGAAAGACAAGAGAGGCTGCACACGGTGGCTCATGCCTGTAATCCCAGCACTTTGGGAGGCCGAGATGGGTGGATCACCTGAGGTCAGGAGTTCGAGACCAGCCTGGCCAACATGGCAAAACCTTGTCTCTACTAAAAACACAAAAAATTAGCTGAATGGAGTGGCAGGCACCTGTAATCCCAGCAACTTGAGAGGTTGAGGCAGAAGAACCGCTTGAACCTGGGAGGCGGAGGTTGCGGTGAGCCGAGATTGAGCCATTGCACTCCAGCCTGCGCAACAAGAGCAAAACTCCATCTCAAAAAAAAAAAAGAAAAAGAAAAAGAAAAGAGAATACTCCAAAGCCAAGGAAAGATGTGCATATACAAATTGAAAGAGCCTCTAAGTGGTAAGCAGGAAAAAATAAAATAATTATTTAAAAATAAATATGTGTAGTAAAATTAGAGGATCAACAAACAAAAATAACAAATCTTTCAGACAAAAAAAAAAGATTTAGAATAAACCACAATCAAACTTATTTCAGATTTCTCATCAACAATAGAATACAGGAAACAATGAACATTTTCAAAGGAGAAAAAACAGATTCTGTAGCTAAGCAAGGACGAGGCTGAAGCACAACTAATTCAAACATGAAAATTCTCAGAGTATATCATCTAAAAGTTTAATGAAAAAATTCCTAGAGTATACACTTCAGTGAGAAGAAAATTTAATTCAAAAGAGAGAATAAGGTTGCAGGGAAAAAAATGAATGAATAAATCTGTAAAGCTAACTGTTAAGTATAGATATGTATAAATGGGAAAATATAACAAATCTAGAAATAAGTTGCCAGACAAAATCAGTGGGGGAAGTAAAGACTGGTGGTAAGAAAGTGACAGACTCTCTTTTTGACCAATTTGACAGAAGATAGCTAAGGGAATCAGAAGTATGATTAGATGTTTGTTTCTCTCAGATATATAGATGCTGATTAATTTTACACATATTTGGAAAACGAGTTTAAATATGAGCAATAAATATTGAATGCTAAGAGACTTCTGATTCCTGAAGGCTATCGGGGACAGGAAAAGGTCTCCCCTACTACAGCACAAATAGTCTTGAATTACCACCAGGAACATACTTTTAAAAGCATTACTTGCCTCATAGAAGAAAATCACCAAAAAGAGGAAAACAAACAAACAAACATAAGCTAAAACAAGATCTGTTTAATAAATGCCATTAATTTTTTTACCTGGGGCAAAAGTCAACAGGGGTCCTAAGTTCTGGAAACTAAGACTTTAGTCCACACCAAGTTGTGAGCATATGAGAGTGGAAATTTTGAAGAGGCTACAGTGGTTCTAGATAAGCAGTAAATTTGGCTCCTGGCAAAAGCACACATAAAAGAAGTCATCTCATCTAAACTCAAAACTAAAAATATGGGCTGGGCGTGGTGGCTCATGCCTATAATCCCAGCATTTTGGGAGGCCGAGGCAGGCAGATCACTTGAGGTCAAGATTTCAAGACCAGCCAGGCCAATATGGTGAAACTCAAAATTTTTGTAAAATACAAATACAAAAAAAATTTTGTAAAAATACAAAAATTAGCTAGATGTGGTGGTGGGAACCTGTAGTCCCAGCTGCACTGGAGGTTGAGACAGAATTGCTGAAACATGGGAGGTGGAGGTTGCAGTGAGCTGAGATGGCACCACTGCACTCCAGCCTGAGCGACACAGCAAGACTTTGTCTCAAAAAAAAAAAAAAAAAAAAACTAAACTAAAAATATTTATTTTCAACTCAAAACTTACTTAGCCAAAAATGAAAAAAAATAAAAAATCTCCGCAGCCACTGCAATGACATTTAACAGGAGGGAAAGTCTGAAAAAGTGGAAGCTGGCCTAGAAAGAGATCGTGACTAAGGATCACATAGTTTCTACTTGAATGGGTGACAGAACGACTGATCAGGAAAACATTGCTGGAACTCTTGTTTACAGAAAAGATATTTTTTTCTCCAGAGGCCCAGCCAAGCTAGGGGCCCTAAAGAGTAAGTTTCTCTCACTCCATGCCCTGTCCTCATTCCTGCTCTCCACATCTACCTTCCATCCATATACTCTTGAAGTAGCCTTAAGAGAAGCAGAGTAGCAACGGCACTGAAAGGATACCAGGCACATTAACCATTCATTTGTCAAAATATGTAAGAAAATACCACAGTGTAGATGACCCCAGTTTTAATTTATTGTCTATGACTTATAACCACTTTGACTTCTGAAACAAAGTAGCAAGACCAGGCCAGAAAGAAGGAAGAAACTAACTCAAATAGAGATGCATCACAAATGCATCTCAAAAAAGGATGGCAGCCTACTGAATATAAGGCCTAATAGCCAGCCTAAGTAGTTATTTTTCACAGTCTAAAATGGCAAAACTTGAGGAAGTTTCTTTTTTTTGTTTTTTGTTTTTTTTTTTTTGAGACGGAGTCCCACTCTGTTGCCCAGGCTGAAGTGCAATGGCACAATCTCGGCTCACTGCAACCTCCACCTCCTGGGTTCAAGCGATTCTCCTGCCTCAGCCTCCAGAGTAGCTGGGACTACAGACAAGCACCACCATGGCCAGGTAATTTTTGTATTTTTAGGAGAGACGGGGTTTCACCATGTTGGCCAGGCTGGTTTCAAACTCCTGACCTCAGGTGATCCGCCCACCTCGGCCTCCCAAAGTGCTGGGATTACAGGTGTAAGCCACTGCACCTGGCAACTTGAGGAAGTTTCTACAATTTGAATGACCCAAGTTCAGATAAGAACATAATAGAATAGAATAATACCTACCTAGACTAGGAAAAAAGAAAATACTTAGGATCTAACGTTCATCTATGTACTGATTTTCTTAGACAATAAATTTAATCTGTTTTTGCTTTTTCTTTTTATCAAAGAAAAAAATGAAAATCTTAATGAAGAAAACACTAGGAAATCAAATTGGTAGAAAAGTGAAAAAAAATCTCTAATACAAATACACAGAAAACTACCCCAGTATTAAAAATCTCATGAACACACACATACATATATATGCTGCTTGTTTAATAATGATGGTGAAAAAGATTGCAGAGGAAAGGAAGTATATTACAAACTGAAACAATACTACAGCTTATCTAATGAAATAAATTATAAATAGCAAAGAAGATTAGTCATTGCTGAAATCTGTACTGTTACTTTAAACACTGAGATAAAGGACAAAGAGATTAAAGTGATAAGAATGAGATAATAGGTACAAAGAGACTGATGATCCAACAGAAGCTTCCTAAAATGGAGAATGTATCAACTGAACCTGAAAAATGTATTCAGAGAAATGATACAGCAAAATTTCCTGTAATGAAAACTTGCATCAGTAGATTAAAATATGCCAATTATAGCAAAATGAGTTAAAAGATAAAATCTACTTTGAGTTACATGCTGACTGTTAAAAAGGTCAAATATTTTTAAAGTATACTTCATCTAGATAGAAAAAGAAAGTCACCTGAAAAGAGAAAATCGGGCTGGACTAAGACATTCACAAAATCAGAAACTGTTCAGTAAAATGTTAAAAAGTGTTGAGGCAATATCATTACCAAGAAAATTATATTCAACCTAATTTTCACTCAAATATAAAAAAAGAAAGATGTTTTCAAATATGAAAAAACTCAAAGACACCTTCATGAGCCTTTTTTTTTAATCAAAAACTACTTATTTAAACTTTGCTAACCAAAAGAGAGTTAAAACATATAATTGAGAAGTGGAGAAGCCATTTAGAAGGGCTGGTGGTATTTACTGAAGTCATATAAATATGACATTAAGATTTGAAACCAGGAGAATTATAGTTGCAGACTACAGTAAGTGTAGTTGCAGAAATGTAAGTGTTACAAGGTAACCAGATAAAAATATTTTCTAAATATTTAGGGAGGAACAAATTGGATTGAGGTTTATAGTGCCAACAACTTTATCTTTCATAGATGGTAGTTAATTAATAATAAATTAATTATTATAAAATAGACACAGAATGGAATTGATATAAAATAGAAATATTAAGGTTGGTACAAAAGTAATTGTGGTTTAATGGCAAAAACCACAATTACTTTTGCACCAATTTAATAATAATAGTTACTATAAGATAGAAATTGAATTTCAAATAAACAAATGACTTTAACATTTCCAATACCCACTGAAACTCTGACTATGTTGTCTGTGCTCACTTTCTGTATTTCACTCTTGAACCTGATACAGTCAGTTCTTCACTGCTTCTACTCCATGGAAACTGGTCTTTTTAATATGACCAATGAATGCTATGTTGTCACAGCCAATGGTCATTTCTCAGCCCACATCTGCACATTTCCTTTATCTGTCCCATTTGTCATTTTGATTATTCCGTTCTCCTGGCAAGACCTACTTTCCTTGTTTAGGACTTCATAAAATGTATCCCAATTTTCCTTTGATACCATGGCTTGCACCCTTTTAATATTTCAATTAATTGTTCTCAGGCTAGCAGCTATAAATATTGTAGTGCTCTTACATTTATGTTCTGGATTTCTCTGTCTGTAATGACTTCTTTGGTGATCACATGTAATTTCTTCAATACATGAAATGAATTGATAGCACTTATATGCTGTCAATTCCTAAACTTTACATCTAGCCTCTCCCTGAACTCTAGCTCAAATATCTAACAACTTCTTTGACATCTAAATTTTAATGTCTGATAAACACCCCAAATTTATATCTAAAGTGGAACTCTTGATACCCAGCCCCATCCCCACCATTTAATGACCTGCCATGCATCCCTTCTTCCCAATATTGGTAAATAGTAACATTATTTTCCTTCTTGGCTCCTTTCTGTCACATCTCATCTGCAATTACTCAGCTAATCCTATTGGCTTCACCTTCAAAATTTGTCCATTTTCACTGTAGTTTGGTACAAATGTATCATTTCAATAGAGTACATACTGGCCTCCCTGCTTTTGTGTTTGTTCCTACAATCTACTCTTGGCAGAGCATCTAGAATAAGACTATTAAAAATTAATTCAGATTATTCACTCTTTTGTTAAAAACTCACTAAGATATCCCTGCCTGTCTCATAGAAAGGGATAAATAATAACATTAATAATAACAATAATGGTTTTCAGTGCTTTCTACAATCTGATCTCTATTACATGTTTAGATTATATGCAATAATAATCTTTGATCACCTAGGCTGAAAAGTTTATTGAAGGCAGGACTTTGAAGGACCAGTAAGACATCATAATAAAATATACGATAATGAGTAATATGAGAAAGTCTTGGTGGATTGTTTCTAAACAGGTCAAAAATTTTAGAGAATGAACTATAAACTTGAATTTCAAAAATTCCCAGCACAAAATCTAACCAGGATATGAGAAATTTATCTTACTACAGTAAAGTTATCAATTATAGCCATAATATTTAATCTATAATTACCAAACTATACCAATAGCTGAATTCACAGCCTTGACTAGACTCATGTTTGGAAAAAGGGGGGCCTGTTCATTTAACGGAAGACATAATAAAGGAATCAAGACCTTCCTTGGAAAGATAAAAATATCTCCTATTTTTTGAGGCTTTTGATATCTTCCTTGAAGTTCTTGTGATAATGTCACTAGGGCACTTTATTGGCAAAGGAAAGCAAATTTTTTCATTACTTATTTCAAAACACCCTCAAGTCTTGTAAAGTTAGAGTCTAGGATGTCTCAAAGGAACAAAATAAATTTAAACCCAGTCTGGGCATGGTGGCTCATGCCTGTAATCCCAACGCTTTGAGAGTTCAAGTTGGGAGGATCACTTGAGCCCAGGAGTTTGAGACCAGCCTGGGCAATATAGGAAGACCCCATTTCCACAAAAAAATAAAAATAAATTAGCCAGGCATGGTAGTGCATGACTGTGGTCCCAAGCTACTCAGGAGGCTGAGTAGGGAGAATCACTGGAGCCTGGGAAGTAGAGGCTGCAGTGAGCCATGATTGTGCCATTGCACTTCAGCCTGGGAGACAGAGCAAGGCTCTGTCTCATAAATAAATAAATAAATAACAGATTTAAACCCATAAAAGTACAAACTCAAATCTCAAAATTTTGAGAATTTATACTGGGAACAACCTGAGGAATATGTGGGGATAGATTCTAAGATGACAGAGCAGAAGGTTAAGTTCAACAATTTGGACACACTTATCAGGGATTCAGAATTCAAAAAGCTGTGATATAATTTTGGAGTTTGTTAGTTGGATAATACTATACTCAAGCAGTTGCCTGAACTAAAAGAAGTGGAATTCTGCAAATTTCTTGGTATGTCAGTTATACTTTCTGAGGATGTCCAAACCAATATATTCCATCTCACATGTCCTCTTATAATATGATTTTGACACTCTCCCACCAAGAGGTGTAGGACTATGGTCTCTCTCCTTGAAATTCAGACAGGCCTGTGACTATGTCAGAAGTAACAGCTCACAAACTATTCCTCACAGGATATTCACCCTTGGAATCAAGACACCATGCTGTGAGTATGCCAAGCAGCCACATGGAAAGGCCAGATAGAGCTGTTCCAAGCACAGCCTCAGCTAGGTCCCAGGAGATGACCAGCATCAAGCACCAGACAAGTGAGTAAGCAAAATGTCAGATAATTCCAGATCACTGTAGCTGACACTGAGTATAGCAGAGCCCTGTACATTTTTGCCTATTCATGAACAAAATATAAATTGTCATTGTTTTAAGATACTTAGTTTTGGTATGGCTTATTTCTCAGCAGTGGATTATCAGAACCTTTGGTATAACGTGCGATTCGTTGGTCTATTTGAGCTTAGATCTATTTCTCACCTATTTCCTGCTCTGTACTGCATTGCAGCGGGTATGAGTCCTACAAGCTGTATTTCCAGGCTCTGCAAGTTGGCTTGCCATTTAGCTCAGTTAACAAGAGGAACTAGAGGCAATTTGGAAGGTGGGAGGGACAAGCCAGAATATTTAGCTTACACATTCTCTGTTTTTCACACAGAGTACTTCAATGACTGTCATCTTGTCCACATCCCCAGCTTTCACAAGACAGGTCTGCTGTGATTTCAGCTTCTTCTAGTTGACTCTATGATGCTTGGCTTCTAGCAAATCTGCCTCCTTCCTTTGTCCATCCATGCTGATGGATGGTAACAGCAATAGCAAGAAGCTGGATTTTTCTCATCATTCGTTACAGTATGTGGATTCCCAGATATTCCACCACCTATTTAACAAATTCCATGTATTACATTATTTATGTTTTAAATACTGTAATAAGCCTATCTTTTGTTTCCTTGGTTGGACCCTACCTGAGTACAAATTTAGCTAAAGGAACCCAGATACATAGAGGACAAGGACATTTGGAGTTCATCCGTCATGTGTGAACTTATTAACCATCTCCTAACCAAGGTGGGAGGGAGCATCATTGATCAACTGAATTTTGGCTAGATTGCTGCTCATACATGACTCAGCTGGCCCTTAGTATTTTGATTATTTCTCCAATTCTTTAGTGTGTATTTGGAATAAATTCATTCAACATCTCTGAATATCTGGAGCTAGGTTTGTATGAGAAGGCAAGTAGTCTTGGCTCTCCCACCACTGCTCAAAATAGTAAATCTAAAAGAACATTTCATCCTAGTGGAAAATTCTAGGGTGATGCTGTCACATTCCCCTTTAGATTGACTGTTTGGCTCATACTAAAGAGAGCTGCTAATGTAAATGTGGCCTTTTAATTTGAGTAAATTATATAACTGCTGGACCCTGTTATGCATCTACTGATCTAGCAAATTATTTGTATTCCAATAAAGAGAATACTAGAAACAGTTGGCTTTTACCAAGTAGTGACAGCAATAAGCCATCTCCTTCTTATCTATAATTTACATAAATGCTTCTGCTCTTTACCATGTAGTCATCCAAAATCCAAAGAGTTCTTAATCACATTAGCATAGCCACTGAACATCAAAATTACACACTATTTCGATGATGTAATGCTAATATGTTCTCAAAAGTAAGACACAGAAGATATTCAAATGTCTTAGTATGGCACGTGGATGTCAGTTATGGGACATAAATCTCATGAAACTGAAACTGTGGCCTAAAGAGTTAAACCAATGACTTCATTCTTGGATTTATAGAATAGCATATAAGAAAAGAAGCAAGGTCCTAAAAAGCTAATATTGAAACTGTATCTCAAAGAGTAAGAACCTGGTAACTAACAAACATTCTTGAGTTTACAGGATAGCACATAAGAAAAGAAACAACTTGCTGCAATGCCGAAATGCCCTCTGCTTGTGAGATGAAAAACAACCGGCTGAAATTGGTAGGAACTAAGATGGCTGACTGGAGTTTGTGCGGAAGGAGCTTACTGACGTCACAGTCTGAATTTCCACCACGTGTTTCACGCTAACTCCCCCTGAATTTGCACATGCAACCCATGAGTTACCATGAACTGCACATGTCCAAGGACTTTCCAGACCTCCCCTTTCCTTCTACCAATCACCTACTAATCTCAGAATCCATCCCCTGAACCATTTCTAATAAAAAGACTGCATTGAAGCCAGCATGGGGAGACAGATTTGAGCTTGATTTACATCTCCTTGAGAGTCGACTTTGAATATAAAGCTTCTTCTTCTTTTTTTTTTTTTTCGAAAACCTGGTGTCATTATATTGGCTTCTAGCACATCAGGCAGTAAGCCCCTTTTGCTCCATAATAAAATGATAGGTTTCTGTCATTTCAGTGGATTTTCTAGGAGATCCAGGGCTGTGGGCTATATTACCTATTAATAGATCCACATTGCAAGAAATGTATGCCTCATACACAAATCACCAGATTCTTTCCTGAATGATTCTTTCAGTAATCACACAGACAAACTAGCACAATTTATGTCAATTTGCCAATTTTTTTCAGACACACTGGTGTTAATAAGTTTTTGAACAAATAGCCATGGTAACAGAGTTAATCATTTGTACTTTTACTTTAACATAGAATCCTCAACAAGGTTTAATTGGGAACCTCTACTACTAAGCATCCAGTGTTTTCACATTAGCAACCACCTCTGTGGTTCAAATGTAGTACCATACCCAGAGCAACCAGCAAGCCAACTGGTGACACAAAGATTATACAGGTGCCTCTCATCTTCAGAGGCAACAATTTCTTATCAACAGAATAAGTTTTTACTCTGAATTTAGATTCTCCTCCTCTGTTTACTCTTCTTGTCAACTGAATTATCTATGGGATCCTTACTATCTTACGTTCTAGTATAGGGCTCCATAGAACATTACTCTGACCAAAATACTCCTTGTTTAAAAAAAAATAAAGCAATTGGCTGAAGATTTTTTGGTCTTTTGCCATGTCTACCACCATCCAGAAGTAACTAACATTATGGAATGGAGAAATATTGCTTTACAGGAAATAACACCTTGTGATATTAGAGCACTGTCCTACAATATACACTACACATTAGGAGTGCCAATAAATACATGGTGCTGCTTCTCTTAAATCAAAATTCATGGATCAGTATAACCAAGTATGGAAGTAGGAGTTACATCTCTCCTATTTAACTGTAGTGATTTCACACTGATTGTTGCCTTATGTTCTCATGATTCTGAGTCATGTTGGTTTACAGGTATTACTTTATACAGGAGCAATATTTCCACCATTGAACAAAGAGTTTTCAAGGAATTAAAGGTTAGAAATACCACAGGCTATTGTCAGAACTGAAAGGCATTGTAAAAATAAGCAGAAGTGTTGGTAGGTGGTTCAGATAATGTGATTTTATGATTAATCCTGATTGTTGAAGTGAAATTATTTGTCATTACACTTCAGCGAAAGGAAGAAATTTTTCCAAAAACTGGCAAATGAGGCAAATAGGCTCCTCCTATTCTGCCTTGTCCTGCAGTAAAGTTAAAGGAGGACTAGAGCAGTACATATAGGCACAACTGCAGTCTTTACATTCTTCAAGAATAATTTGTTTTGGTTTTGTCATATTTTATCATTGTTATTATTGAATTATACCTTATATGTAGTGAAATTATAGATTGTCTGTACACAGTTCAAAGAGTTTTGACAAATGTATACGCTTGTGTGACTAGCACCCAAATTAAGATATATCATATTTCCTTCACTCCAGAGAATTTCTTCATAGACTTTTCCGCCAAACTTTCCCACCCTAACTGAGACCACTGGTCATATTTCTATCACCTTTGGTTTGTTTTTCCTGCTCTTGAACTTCGTATACCTGAAAATCATAGGGTATACATACACTCTTTTCTGTCTGACTTCTTTTACTCAACTTTTTTTGAGATTTACTCATGTTGTTACACAGATCAATAATTTATTAATCCTTTTCATTTTGTTGAGTAGTATTCAATTGTATGTGTAGATTGCAAATTGTACATCCATTCTCCTGTTAAGATCATTTGGGTTATTTCTAGTTTTAGGTAACTGTGAATAAAGCTACCATAAACATTAGAATACAGCTCTTTTTGGAGGCCGATGCCTTCATTTCTCCTGAGGGATTACTGAAGAGTGGCAATGCTGTACCACAGGAAGGATGAAAGTTTAGTTTTTAGGAAACTGCCAAAAAGAGAATCCCAGCTGTTCCACACTTGCCCCCATTTCCTGTTATCATTTGTTTTGATCTCAGCAGTTCTTTTTGGTGTAAAGTAGTACTTCATCATAGTTTTAACTTAAATTCCCCAGATGCCTAATAATATTAAGCCCCATTTCACAAGCTGAAGTCCATTCATGTATAAATTTTGTGAAGTATTTTTTTCAAGCATTCTGCTCATTTTTAAAGTCAGTTGTTTGCCTCTTTAATGTAGAGTTATTTAGATTCAATACCCCTTTAATCAGAACTCAGCAATCATTTTTCATAGAAATGGACAAGCAGTTTATAAAATGTACATGAAAATTCAACAGACATAGAATAGCTGAAACAGTCTTGAAAAAGAGGAACAAACTTGGAGGATTTATATTATCTGATCTCAAGAATTACTGTAAAACCAAGACTGTGGTAATAGCGTAGGTATAAACAAATAGATCAATGCCAAAAAAAGAATGACTAGAAAAAGATCCACGCATACACGGTCAATTAATTTTTGACAAGATTCAAAGCAATGTGATGGGAAGGTCTTTTCAGCAGATGGTGCTGAAATAGTCAGATAACTATATGGGAAATAAATGAACCTCAAGTACTACCTCATAGTATAACAAAAATTACTTTGAAGATCATCATAGACCTAAATGAAAAAACAGAAAATAATGTTTAAGCAGAATATGTAAAGATTATTTTTGTAATCTTGAGGTATGCAAAGATATCTCAGATATTACAAAAAAACCATATAAAAATGATAAATACAACTTCATCAAAATTAAAATTGTGTGCTCATCAAAATAAACCATTAAGAAAATAAATGAGCAAACTGAAGATTAAGAGAAAATATCCCCAAGGCATAGGTCTGACAAATAAATTGTATGCAAAACATATTTAAAGACTCCTAAAAGCTTAAGAAAAAAGTAAAAGTGTTGGGCCGTTTTCACAGGTAAAGATTTCTGTGTTGATTTACAACTAGGTATAGATTGAATTTAGATAATTGTAATAGATTTCATCCATAGCCTTACCTTACCTTTGCAATATGACTTTATAATTCCTCCCATTGAAGCCTCTGGCAGGTACAACTTTCTTTGACCAGTGGAATATGGCATAATCAATGATATGCCATTTCCAAGCTGACATACAAGGCAACCTTGCATGCTTCTTCATTCTGCCTGGTTGTCATGCAAACAAGGCCAGGCGCCCTGCTTGAGATTGAAAGATCACATGAAGAAAAGACAGTCTTACCCAGCTGAGTGCATCCTGTACCAGCCTAGCTTTGGCCAACAAGCACCTGACTGCAAATGCCTGCATGAGCTTAGCCAAGAACAAAAAAATCACCCATCAGAGTGAGCACAACTTGTCTACTCATAGATTTGTAAGCTAAATATATCATTGTTGTTTTAAAATATCTCTTTTTATAAAGCTCTTTTTGTTAAAAGTATATTCATAGTTTCTGTTTTTCTTTTTAAAATATTTGCTAGAATTCACCAGTGAAGCCATCTGGCTTTGAGGTTTTCTTTGTGGGAGCAGTTACTGTTTTATTGTGTTTTTTCCTCCTGTATTCCCAGCAGCTAAAGTTGAGTTTAGCAATTAAAATGCTCTTGCGTCAGTTAGGGCCAAGCAGGAAAGGGATGACACACTCAATGCAGGATAATTCAAGCAATGCTTAGTGAAGGACAAACATACTAGGTGGGATCAGGAGAGGGAAATCACAAGGGGTATTTTTGCACCCTGGGGCTAAAAACACTGAGGCTCTTAGCCAAAGAATTAAGAGGAGTAGGGTGATTACTGGAACCTGGAAGAAAAGAGGAGCTGTGTATTTCTTGGGATACGTCTAGCTCAAGGAAACCAAACAGAAGAGGAGCCTTAATTTTAGTTTCCTTTCTTCCTCTGCTCTTTTGTCAGGGCTCTGAGGTTGAACTCAATTGGAAGCCAGAGATTAAAGGTGCCCATTCATGTGGTTAAGTAGGTGATCCTCCTAGGACAGAGAAAAGGATACAGAAGCATATGTCTGGGAAGGCAAAAAGATGTTATACTTATTGTAGCACTCAATTAGATATATATTCTCGAGAATAAAATCAACTGACCATGTATGTGTAGGTCTATTCCTAGTGGTTCTTTTCTTGGCTTTGATCTATTTATTTATACCTACACTATTACTACAGTCTTGATGTTATATATTCCTGAGATATATATTCTCTCTCTCTCTGATGTTATATATTCCTGAGATATATATTCTCTCTCTCTCTCTCTCTCTCTCTCTATATATATATATATATATATATTCAAGAATATGTATCTTCTTGAGTGTTACACCACATATGTGGTTGAATAAATTAATGAATAAATGAATGCTTTATATATAATGTTATAGTCACTCTGAAGGCAATTTGGAAGGATATACCAAGATTTAAAGTATTTGAATCCATACCTCAGAATCTACAATAAAGAAACACTAGTATAAAGGCACCAGAAGATACCTTCTAGAAAGATAACTAAAGGGATAACTTTGGTTACTACTTAGGATTAGGGTAAGCTTTAATGAGAAATCTTAACTTTTATTATTTATTTATTTAATTATTTATTTATTTATTTATTTATTTTGAGACAGAGGCTCACTCTGTCACCCAGGCTGGAGTGCAGT